>NW_026016027.1:0-91375 GCF_020379485.1 Brassica napus | reverse complement strand
TTCCCAAACTGGAAACTGGAATTCACCTGATTTGAAAGTGGGATAACTTCTTCATCCCAACTCCTATGAGATTTATTCAACTTCCTGGTGATTCTCACCACTTTATGTATCCAATCAAGCTTTCACAAAGTGATTCATCCTGGTTTGATTGGAACGACGAAGAAGCTGTGCTATTCCCAAACTGGGAAACTGGAATCACCTGATTTGAAAGTGGGATAACTTCTTCATGCCAACTCCTATGAGATTTATTCAACTTCCTGGTGATTCTCCACCACTTTATGTATCCAAATCAAGCTTCTTACAAAGTGATTCATCCTGGTTTGATTGGAACGACGAAGAAGCTGTGCTATTCCCAAAGGGAAACTGGAATCACCTGATTTGAAAGTGGGATAACTTCTTCATCCCAACTCCTATGAGATTTATTCAACTTCCTGGTGATTCTCCACCACTTTATGTATCCAAATCAAGCTTTCACAAAGTGATTCATCCTGGTTGATTGGAACGACGAACGAAGAAGCTGTGTGCTATTCCAAACTGGAAACTGGAATCACCTGATTTGAAAGTGGGATAACTTCTTCATGCCAACTCCTATGAGATTTATTCAACTTCTGGTGATTCTCCACCACTTTATGTATCCAAATCAAGCTTCTTACAAAGTGATTCATCCTGGTTTGATTGGAACGACGAAGAAGCTGTGCTATTCCCAAACTGGGAAACTGGAATCACCTGATTTGAAAGTGGGATAACTTCTTCATGCCAACTCCTATGAGATTTATTCAACTTCCTGGTGATTCTCCACCACTTTATGTATCCAAATCAAGCTTCTTACAAAGTGATTCATCCTGGTTTGATTGGAACGACGAAGAAGCTGTGCTATTCCCAAACTGGGAAACTGGAATCACCTGATTTGAAAGTGGGATAACTTCTTCATGCCAACTCCTATGAGATTTATTCAACTTCCTGGTGATTCTCCACCACTTTATGTATCCAAATCAAGCTTCTTACAAAGTGATTCATCCTGGTTTGATTGGAACGACGAAGAAGAAGCTGTGCTATTCCCAAACTGGGAAACGAATCACCTGATTTGAAAAGGGATAACTTCTTCATGCCAACTCCTATGAGATTTATTCAACTTCCTGGTGATTCTCCACCACTTTTTGTATCCAAATCAAGCTTCTCACAAAGTGATTCATCCTGGTTTGATTGGAACGACGAAGAAGCTGTGCTATTCCCAAACTGGGAAACTGGAATCACCTGATTTGAAAGTGGGATAACTTCTTCATCCCAACTCCTATGAGATTTATTCAACTTCCTGGTGATTCTCCACCACTTTATGTATCCAAATCAAGCTTCTTACAAAGTGATTCATCCTGGTTTGATTGGAACGACGAAGAAGCTGTGCTATTCCCAAACTGGGAAACTGGAAAATCCTGTTTGATTGGAACGACGAACAAGCTGTGCTATTTCCCAAACTGGAACTGGAATCACTTATTTGAAAGTGGGAAACTTCTTCTCCCAACTCCTATGGGTTATTAAACTTCCTGGTGATTCTCCACCACTTTATGTATCCAAATCAAGCTTTTCACAAAGTGATTCATCCTGGTTTGATTGGAACGACGAAGAAGCTGTGCTATTCCCAAACTGGGAAACTGGAATCACCTGATTTGAAAGTGGGATAACTTCTTCATCCAACTCCTATGAGATTTATTCAACTTCCTGGTGATTCTCCACCACTTTATGTATCCAAATCAAGCTTTTCACAAAGTGATTCATCCTGGTTTGATTGGAACGACGAAGAAGCTGTGCTATTCCCAAACTGGGAAACTGGAATCACCTGATTTGAAAGTGGGATAACTTCTTCATGCCAACTCCTATGAGATTTATTCAACTTCCTGGTGATTCTCCACCACTTTATGTATCCAAATCAAGCTTCTTACAAAGTGATTCATCCTGGTTTGATTGGAACGACGAGAAGCTGTGCTATTCCCAAACTGGGAAACTGGAATCACCTGATTTGAAAGTGGGATAACTTCTTCATGCCAACTCCTATGAGATTTATTCAACTTCCTGGTGATTCTCCACCACTTTATGTATCCAAATCAAGCTTCTTACAAAGTGATTCATCCTGGTTTGATTGGAACGACGAAGAAGCTGTGCTATTCCCAAACTGGGAAACTGGAATCACCTGATTTGAAAGTGGGATAACTTCTTCATGCCAACTCCTATGAGATTTATTCAACTTCCTGGTGATTCTCCACCACTTTATGTATCCAAATCAAGCTTCTTACAAAGTGATTCATCCTGGTTTGATTGGAACGACGAAGAAGCTGTGCTATTCCCAAACTGGGAAACTGGAATCACCTGATTTGAAAGTGGGATAACTTCTTCATGCCAACTCCTATGAGATTTATTAACTTCCTGGTGATTCTCCACCACTTTATGTATCCAAATCAAGCTTTTCACAAAGTGATTCATCCTGGTTTGATTGGAACGAAAGAAGCTGTGCTATTCCCAAACTGGGAAACTGGAATCACCTGATTTGAAAGTGGGATAACTTCTTCATGCCAACTCCTATGAGATTTATTCAACTTCCTGGTGATTCTCCACCACTTTATGTATCCAAATCAAGCTTCTTACAAAGTGATTCATCCTGGTTTGATTGGAACGACGAAGAAGCTGTGCTATTCCCAAACTGGGAAACTGGAATCACCTGATTTGAAAGTGGGATAACTTCTTCATCCCAACTCCTATGAGATTTATTCAACTTCCTGGTGATTCTCCACCACTTTATGTATCCAAATCAAGCTTTTCAAAAGTGATTCATCCTGGTTTGATTGGAACGACGAAGAAGCTGTGCTATTCCCAAACTGGGAAACTGGAATCACCTGATTTGAAAGTGGGATAACTTCTTCATCCAACTCCTATGAGATTTATTCAACTTCCTGGTGATTCTCCACCACTTTTGTATCCAAATCAAGCTTTTCACAAAGTGATTCATCCTGGTTTGATTGGAACGACGAAGAAGCTGTGCTATTCCCAAACTGGGAAACTGGAATCACCTGATTTGAAAGTGGGATAACTTCTTCATGCCAACTCCTATGAGATTTATTCAACTTCCTGGTGATTCTCCACCACTTTATGTATCCAAATCAAGCTTCTACAAAGTGATTCATCCTGGTTTGATTGGAACGACGAAGAAGCTGTGCTATTCCCAAACTGGGAAACTGGAATCACCTGATTTGAAAGTGGGATAACTTCTTCATCCAACTCCTATGAGATTTATTCAACTTCCTGGAGATTCTCCACCACTTTATGTATCCAAATCAAGCTTTTCACAAAGTGATTCATCCTGGTTTGATTGGAACGACGAAGAAGCTGTGCTATTCCCAAACTGGGAAACTGGAATCACCTGATTTGAAAGTGGGATAACTTCTTCTGCCAACTCCTATGAGATTTATTCAACTTCCTGGTGATTCTCCACCACTTTATGTATCCAAATCAAGCTTCTTACAAAGTGATTCATCCTGGTTTGATTGGAACGACGAAGAAGCTGTGCTATTCCCAAACTGGGAAACTGGAATCACCTGATTTGAAAGTGGGATAACTTCTTCATGCCAACTCCTATGAGATTTATTCAACTTCCTGGTGATTCTCCACCACTTTATGTATCCAAATCAAGCTTTTCACAAAGTGATTCATCCTGGTTTGATTGGAACGACGAAGAAGCTGTGCTATTCCCAAACTGGGAAACTGGAATCACCTGATTTGAAAGTGGGATAACTTCTTCATGCCAACTCCTATGAGATTTATTCAACTTCCTGGTGATTCTCCACCACTTTATGTATCCAAATCAAGCTTCTTACAAAAGTGATTCATCCTGGTTTGATTGGAACGACGAAGAAGCTGTGCTATTCCCAAACTGGGAAACTGGAATCACCTGATTTGAAAGTGGGATAACTTCTTCATGCCAACTCCTATGAGATTTATTCAACTTCCTGGTGATTCTCCACCACTTTATGTATCCAAATCAAGCTTCTTACAAAGTGATTCATCCTGTTTGATTGGAACGACGAAGAAGCTGTGCTATTCCCAAACTGGGAAACTGGAATCACCTGATTTGAAAGTGGGATAACTTCTTCATGCCAACTCCTATGAGATTTATTCAACTTCCTGGTGATTCTCCACCACTTTATGTATCCAAATCAAGCTTCTTACAAAGTGATTCATCCTGGTTTGATTGGAACGACGAAGAAGCTGTGCTATTCCCAAACTGGGAAACTGGAATCACCTGATTTGAAAGTGGGATAACTTCTTCATGCCAACTCCTATGAGATTTATTCAACTTCCTGGTGATTCTCCACCACTTTATGTATCCAAATCAAGCTTCTCACAAAGTGATTCATCCTGGTTTGATTGGAACGACGAAGAAGCTGTGCTATTCCCAAACTGGGAAACTGGAATCACCTGATTTGAAAGTGGGATAACTTCTTCATCCCAACTCCTATGAGATTTATTCAACTTCCTGGTGATTCTCCACCACTTTATGTATCCAAATCAAGCTTCTACAAAGTGATTCATCCTGTTTGATTAGAACGACGAAGAAGCTGTGCTATTCCCAAACTGGGAGAAATGGAATCACCTTTCATCCTGGTTTGATTGGAACGACGAACAAGCTGTGCTATTCCCAAACTGGGAAACTGGAATCACCTGATTTGAAAGTGGGATAACTTCTTCATCCCAACTCCTATGAGATTTATTAAACTTCCTGGTGATTCTCCACCACTTTATGTATCCAAATCAAGCTTTTCACAAAGTGATTCATCCTGGTTTGATTGGAACGACGAAGAAGCTGTGCTATTCCCAAACTGGGAAACTGGAATCACCTGATTTGAAAGTGGGATAACTTCTTCATCCAACTCCTATGAGATTTATTAACTTCCTGGTGATTCTCCACCACTTTTGTATCCAAATCAAGCTTTCACAAAGTGATTCATCCTGGTTTGATTGGAACGACGAAGAAGCTGTGCTATTCCCAAACTGGGAAACTGGAATCACCTGATTTGAAAGTGGGATAACTTCTTCATGCCAACTCCTATGAGATTTATTCAACTTCCTGGTGATTCTCCACCACTTTATGTATCCAAATCAAGCTTCTTACAAAGTGATTCATCCTGGTTTGATTGGAACGACGAAGAAGCTGTGCTATTCCCAAACTGGGAAACTGGAATCACCTGATTTGAAAGTGGGATAACTTCTTCATGCCAACTCCTATGAGATTTATTCAACTTCCTGGTGATTCTCCACCACTTTATGTATCCAAATCAAGCTTTTCACAAAGTGATTCATCCTGGTTTGATTGGAACGACGAAGAAGCTGTGCTATTCCCAAACTGGGAAACTGGAATCACCTGATTTGAAAGTGGGATAACTTCTTCATGCCAACTCCTATGAGATTTATTCAACTTCCTGGTGATTCTCCACCACTTTATGTATCCAAATCAAGCTTCTTACAAAGTGATTCATCCTGGTTTGATTGGAACGACGAAGAAGCTGTGCTATTCCCAAACTGGGAAACTGGAATCACCTGATTTGAAAGTGGGATAACTTCTTCATCCCAACTCCTATGAGATTTATTCAACTTCCTGGTGATTCTCCACCACTTTATGTATCCAAATCAAGCTTTTACAAAGTGATTCATCCTGGTTTGATTGGAACGACGAAGAAGCTGTGCTATTCCCAAACTGGAAACTGGAATCACCTGATTTGAAAGTGGGATAACTTCTTCATGCCAACTCCTATGAGATTTATTCAACTTCCTGGTGATTCTCCACCACTTTATGTATCCAAATCAAGCTTCTTACAAAGTGATTCATCCTGGTTTGATTGGAACGACGAAGAAGCTGTGCTATTCCCAAACTGGGAAACTGGAATCACCTGATTTGAAAGTGGGATAACTTCTTCATGCCAACTCCTATGAGATTTATTCAACTTCCTGGTGATTCTCCACCACTTTATGTATCCAAATCAAGCTTCTTACAAAGTGATTCATCCTGGTTTGATTGGAACGACGAAGAAGCTGTGCTATTCCCAAACTGGGAAACTGGAATCACCTGATTTGAAAGTGGGATAACTTCTTCATGCCAACTCCTATGAGATTTATTCAACTTCCTGGTGATTCTCCACCACTTTATGTATCCAAATCAAGCTTCTTACAAAGTGATTCATCCTGGTTTGATTGGAACGACGAAGAAGCTGTGCTATTCCCAAACTGGGAAACTGGAATCACCTGATTTGAAAGTGGGATAACTTCTTCATGCCAACTCCTATGAGATTTATTCAACTTCCTGGTGATTCTCCACCACTTTATGTATCCAAATCAAGCTTCTCAAAGTGATTCATCCTGGTTTGATTGGAACGACGAAGAAGCTGTGCTATTCCCAAACTGGGAAACTGGAATCACCTGATTTGAAAGTGGGATAACTTCTTCATCCCAACTCCTATGAGATTTATTCAACTTCCTGGTGATTCTCCACCACTTTATGTATCCAAATCAAGCTTCTTACAAAGTGATTCATCCTGTTTTGATTGGAACGACGAAGAAGCTGTGCTATTCCCAAACTGGAAAGAACTGGAAAACTTTCATCCTGGTTTGATTGGAACGACGAACAAGCTGTGCTATTCCCAAACTGAGAAACTGGAATCACCTGATTTGAAAGTGGGATAACTTCTTCATCCCAACTCCTATGGATTTATTAAACTTCCTGGTGATTCTCCACCACTTTATGTATCCAAATCAAGCTTTTCACAAAGTGATTCATCCTGGTTTGATTGGAACGACGAAGAAGCTGTGCTATTCCCAAACTGGGAAACTGGAATCACCTGATTTGAAAGTGGGATAACTTCTTCATGCCAACTCCTATGAGATTTATTCAACTTCCTGGTGATTCTCCACCACTTTATGTATCCAAATCAAGCTTTTCACAAAGTGATTCATCCTGGTTTGATTGGAACGACGAAGAAGCTGTGCTATTCCCAAACTGGGAAACTGGAATCACCTGATTTGAAAGTGGGATAACTTCTTCATGCCAACTCCTATGAGATTTATTCAACTTCCTGGTGATTCTCCACCACTTTATGTATCCAAATCAAGCTTTCACAAAGTGATTCATCCTGGTTTGATTGGAACGACGAAGAAGCTGTGCTATTCCCAAACTGGGAAACTGGAATCACCTGATTTGAAAGTGGGATAACTTCTTCATGCCAACTCCTATGAGATTTATTCAACTTCCTGGTGATTCTCCACCACTTTATGTATCCAAATCAAGCTTCTTACAAAGTGATTCATCCTGGTTTGATTGGAACGACGAAGAAGCTGTGCTATTCCCAAACTGGGAAACTGGAATCACCTGATTTGAAAGTGGGATAACTTCTTCATGCCAACTCCTATGAGATTTATTCAACTTCCTGGTGATTCTCCACCACTTTATGTATCCAAATCAAGCTTCTTACAAAGTGATTCATCCTGGTTTGATTGGAACGACGAAGAAGCTGTGCTATTCCCAAACTGGGAAACTGGAATCACCTGATTTGAAAGTGGGATAACTTCTTCATGCCAACTCCTATGAGATTTATTCAACTTCCTGGTGATTCTCCACCACTTTATGTATCCAAATCAAGCTTCTTACAAAGTGATTCATCCTGGTTTGATTGGAACGACGAAGAAGCTGTGCTATTCCCAAACTGGGAAACTGGAATCACCTGATTTGAAAGTGGGATAACTTCTTCATCCCAACTCCTATGAGATTTATTCAACTTCCTGGTGATTCTCCACCACTTTATGTATCCAAATCAAGCTTTTCACAAAGTGATTCATCCTGGTTTGATTGGAACGACGAAGAAGCTGTGCTATTCCCAAACTGGGAAACTGGAATCACCTGATTTGAAAGTGGGATAACTTCTTCATGCCAACTCCTATGAGATTTATTCAACTTCCTGGTGATTCTCCACCACTTTATGTATCCAAATCAAGCTTCTTACAAAGTGATTCATCCTGGTTTGATTGGAACGACGAAGAAGCTGTGCTATTCCCAAACTGGGAAACTGGAATCACCTGATTTGAAAGTGGGATAACTTCTTCATCCAACTCCTATGAGATTTATTCAACTTCCTGGTGATTCTCCACCACTTTATGTATCCAAATCAAGCTTTTCACAAAGTGATTCATCCTGGTTTGATTGGAACGACGAAGAAGCTGTGCTATTCCCAAACTGGAAACTGGAATCACCTGATTTGAAAGTGGGATAACTTCTTCATCCCAACTCCTATGAGATTTATTCAACTTCCTGGTGATTCTCCACCACTTTTGTATCCAAATCAAGCTTTTCACAAAGTGATTCATCCTGGTTTGATTGGAACGACGAAGAAGCTGTGCTATTCCCAAACTGGGAAACTGGAATCACCTGATTTGAAAGTGGGATAACTTCTTCATGCCAACTCCTATGAGATTTATTCAACTTCCTGGTGATTCTCCACCACTTTATGTATCCAAATCAAGCTTCTTACAAAGTGATTCATCCTGGTTTGATTGGAACGACGAAGAAGCTGTGCTATTCCCAAACTGGGAAACTGGAATCACCTGATTTGAAAGTGGGATAACTTCTTCATGCCAACTCCTATGAGATTTATTCAACTTCCTGGTGATTCTCCACCACTTTATGTATCCAAATCAAGCTTCTTACAAAGTGATTCATCCTGGTTTGATTGGAACGACGAAGAAGCTGTGCTATTCCCAAACTGGGAAACTGGAATCACCTGATTTGAAAGTGGGATAACTTCTTCTTGCCAACTCCTATGAGATTTATTCAACTTCCTGGTGATTCTCCACCACTTTATGTATCCAAATCAAGCTTCTTACAAAGTGATTCATCCTGTTTGATTGGAACGACGAAGAAGCTGTGCTATTCCCAAACTGGGAAACTGGAATCACCTGATTTGAAAGTGGGATAACTTCTTCATCCAACTCCTATGAGATTTATTAAACTTCCTGGTGATTCTCCACCACTTTATGTATCCAAATCAAGCTTTTCACAAAGTGATTCATCCTGGTTTGATTGGAACGACGAAGAAGCTGTGCTATTCCCAAACTGGGAAACTGGAATCACCTGATTTGAAAGTGGGATAACTTCTTCTTGCCAACTCCTATGAGATTTATTCAACTTCCTGGTGATTCTCCACCACTTTATGTATCCAAATCAAGCTTCTTACAAAGTGATTCATCCTGGTTTGATTGGAACGACGAACAAGCTGTGCTATTCCCAAACTGGGAAACTGGAATCACCTGATTTGAAAGTGGGATAACTTCTTCATCCCAACTCCTATGGTTTATTAAACTTCCTGGTGATTCTCCACCACTTTTTGTATCCAAATCAAGCTTTTCAAAAGTGATTCATCCTGGTTTGATTGGAACGATGAAGAAGCTGTGCTATTCCCAAACTGGGAAACTGGAATCACCTGATTTGAAAGTGGGATAACTTCTTCATCCCAACTCCTATGAGATTTATTAAACTTCCTGGTGATTCTCCACCACTTTTGTATCCAAATCAAGCTTTTCACAAAGTGATTCATCCTGGTTTGATTGGAACGATGAAGAAGCTGTGCTATTCCCAAACTGGGAAACTGGAATCACCTGATTTGAAAGTGGGATAACTTCTTCATGCCAACTCCTATGAGATTTATTCAACTTCCTGGTGATTCTCCACCACTTTATGTATCAAAATCAAGCTTCTTACAAAGTGATTCATCCTGGTTTGATGGAACGACGAAGAAGCTGTGCTATTCCCAAACTGGGAAACTGGAATCACCTGATTTGAAAGTGGGATTACTTCTTCATCCCAACTCCTATGAGATTTATTAAACTTCCTGGTGATTCTCCACCACTTTATGTATCCAAATCAAGCTTTTCACAAAGTGATTCATCCTGGTTTGATTGGAACGATGAAGAAGCTGTGCTATTCCCAAACTGGGAAACTGGAATCACATGATTTGAAAGTGGGATAACTTCTTCTTGCCAACTCCTATGAGATTTATTCAACTTCCTGGTGATTATCCATCACTTTATGTATCTAAATCAAGCTTCTTACAAAGTGATTCATCCTGGTTTGATTGGAACGACGAACAAGCTGTTGTTGAGATGAAGAGTGTCAAGTGAAGAATGGAGATGAGGGTTGAGTAGAATGAAGAAGAGGAAGGATAGGAAGGTTTGGGAGCTTTGGGATCAGCCTGTCCGTACAAGGCCGTACATGACAGGACAGGCCGTACAAGATAGGATCGACCAAAGCTCAACCAAACCTCACCATAAGTTATCCGAGTTACTTAAGTAAAGAGGAGAAGTTACCTTGGCATTTGTGGATGGATCAGACCGTTGGAAAGGATAAGGGAGAGTCTTGGACAGGCTGGCACAGCTGGACACGGAATAGCAAAAGGTATGAGCCAGCTAATGAAGGCTCACACGCGCGGCTCACCTCATTGGACAAGTTTGAAATGGCCTTTGACTCCACATGCTTACCTTATCCTCTTAGCTACGAAAACCCTTGTCTCTTCTCTTATAAAGTTGTAAACACTCTCATTAATACAATCAAGCAAGTTATGAGTCTCTCTTAGTCTTTCTAAAACTCTCTCTAGACTCCAAATCTTATTTCAGACTTTAATCTTTTCTAAACTCATTCTAATCTTCTCTAAACACTCAGATTACTCTTAACATCATTAAAACTATCATGGTATCAGAGCCAGGTTAGTGAGAGCCTGAGGTCGTGTGAGATTCTTTGAAGTTACAAGTTTGAAGCTTTGAAGAAACTCTTGTGTGTTCTTGGGTGTTTGAGAGGTTCCGGGTACTTTTCAAGTTCAAGACTAGTTGTGGTGTGTTGTCTGAAGCTGCGTGGGTTGAAGATCGAGGCTGTGAGGGTTTCTACAAGTCATTCAACTCAAGATAGAGTTCCTGAAGCTTAGAGAGTTCATCATTCAACATGGAGAGTGGGATGAACATGAACATGAAGGTAGCCGTGTGTTTCAAGGGAAACAACTACTTGGTATGGTCAAGGATGGTGAGAACCACGGTGGGAAGCAAGGGGTTGTGGAAGCATATCAACCCCGGAGAAGCTCCAAAACTCATCACTCAAGGAGAGGATGATGGTGAGGCTGCAAGCAACGCGGCTGAGAAGTGGTATCAAGAGGACATGCTGGTGATGTCAGTGCTTCACGCATCCCTTGAGCCAGCAATCTTAGATGCCTACAGCTACTGTGAGTCTGCTAAGGAACTGTGGGACACACTGAAGAAGGTGTATGGGAATACATCAAACTTGAGCAGGGTGTTTGAGGTGAAGCAAGCGATTAACAACCTGGTACAAGAGGATATGGAGTTCACTAAACACCTTGGGAGATTCAGATCACTATGGTCCGAGATGGAGATGTTAAGGCCAAGCACTACAGATGCAGATGAGCTCAACAAGAGAAGAGAGCAAGACAAGGTCTTTGGCCTACTTCTCACCCTCAACCCGGCGTATAATGGTCTCATCCAGCACCTGCTTAGAGAAGACACTCTACCTGACCTTGAGGATGTGTGTGCGCGGATTCAGAAGGAGCAAGGCTCCATTGGGTTGTTTGCCAAGAAAGGAGACCTTTCCCTTGCAAGCCAAGCGACTCAAGAGGAAGGGAATGAAGCTACACAAGCAAATAAGGCTGCTGCGCATGGGAAGTATGAGGAGAGGAGGTTCAATGGGAACTGTGATCACTGCAAGAAGCATGGCCACAAGAAGAGTCAATGCTGGATCCTTCACCCACATCTCAAACCGGCAAAGTTCATGAAGGACCGTGAGGCAAGGGCTAATGTATCAGATGGAACGAGTGGAGCTGGTCCAAGCAAAGGAAAGGAGATAGATGGGCGTGAAGGAGGTGATGGGAAGTCTCTTGTAGCCTACACTGGAGCCCCAAGCAACCGTGGGAACTATGATCAAGAGTATCTAAGGAGATCCGACCTGGATGCTCTCATCAAGCTCTTTAAAGAGCATGGTAACACATTTGCTTATTCCTTTGGTGCTAGGGCTATAGAGAATGATGAGAATCTAACTAGAACTGATAGGATGCATGAAAGTGTGATTGAGATGTTAAACCAATCTAGAACGGCTAGTTTTGCTAGGAATGATCATGTATTCAAACCATCTAGTATCCTTGCTCATATTGCTAGTTCACATACCATTAAGCCTTTAGTAGTTGATTCTGGTGCATCTCATCATATGATAAGTGACACTAGTTTAATTAAAGACATTGTACCAATGAATGGTAATGTGATGATAGCTAATGGAGATAAGATACCTATTAGAGGAATAGGAAGTCTTAAACTGTTTGGTAAGGAGACTAAAGCCTTTTATATGCCTGAATTTACTTCAAACTTGTTATCTGTTAAGAAATGTGCTACTGATTTGCAATGCAATGTCATATTCAGTCCTAATGATGTGAAGTTTCAGGATATTAAAAGCAGCAAGATGATTGGAAAGGGAGTGACTAAAGGAGAATTGTATTTGCTCAAAGATCTTGCTCCTGTTTCTAGTTATAGCTGCTCGTTTACTTCTGTTTCTGGTTCTAGTTTAAGTAAAAATGCATTGTGGCATGCTAGATTAGGACACCCTCATAATAAGGCTTTAAAACTGATGTTGCCAGGTGTTTCCTTTGAGAATAATGAGTGTGAAGCTTGCATCTTAGGCAAGCATTGTAGAACTGTCTTTACCAAGTCTACTACTGTTTATGAAAAATGTTTTGATCTTATTCATTCTGATGTTTGGACTGCACCTTGCCTTTCTAGAGACAATCATAAGTACTATGTAACTTTCATTGATGAAAAATCCAAATACACCTGGTTAACTTTAATTCCAACCAAAGATAGGGTACTTGATGCATTTAAAAACTTTCAAGCCTATGTGACTAACCATTACAATGCCAAGATAAAAATTTTTAGGTCAGATAATGGAGGAGAGTACACGGGACAAGCATTCAAGCTACATCTATCTCAACATGGAATACTTCATCAGACAAGCTGTCCCTATACACCACAACAGAATGGTGTGGCTGAAAGGAAGAACAGGCACTTGATGGAAGTAGCCAGGTCCATGATGTTTCAATCCAATGTGCCTAAGAAGTTTTGGAGTGATGCAGTTGCTACGGCTTGTTATCTCATCAACAGGACACCAACTCTGATCCTTCAAGGACAATCACCATTTGAGGTATTGAATCAGTACAAACCTTCACTCGAGCATATGAAGATCTTTGGATGTTTGTGTTTTGTGATGGTGCCTGGAGAGATAAGAAACAAGCTAGAAGCTAAGAGTTCAAAGGCAATGTTCATTGGATACTCATCAAGTCAGAAAGGATACAAGTGCTATGATCCTAACACAAGGAGAGTGTTAGTATCTAGAGAAGTAAAGTTTGTTGAAGAAAAAGGATATTATGAAGAGCAGATTCAAGAAGATTTGAAGGATCTTACATCTGATAGAGCTGAAACCTTGAGGTTGATCCTAGAAGGGCTTGGAATCAACATGAATCAAGGACATCAGGGGGGGAGAAGCACAACTCCAGCACCGGATCATCAGACTTCCAACCTTGAGCATGAAGGGGGGAATGAAACAAGAACTCCAAACCTTGAGCGTGAAGAAACAAGTAGAGAAGAGAGTTCTGGCTCTCATGATCAAGTGTGGAATCAGATGATCAACAAGAAGAAGCTAATGATCAGCTAAGGGAAGAGGGAGCTGAAGCAAGTCAGCTAGGAGAAGAAAGATCCGAAATGTTGTCACAAGAAGAAGAACAAGAGATGGCACAAGAAGGGCCAATGTTAAGAAGAAGTACAAGGCTGAGAAAGGACCCTTCCAGTTGGGTAAACACGAGAGTGTACTACAATGCCCAAGCTGTGGAGCATCCTACTCAGGCCGTGTGTTCTTTCAGTCAATATCCAGAAGCACATTGTGCATTTATGGTAAACTTGAATGAGAATCACATTCCAAGAAGCTATGAAGAGGCAATGGAGGATAAGGAGTGGAAGGAATCAGTAGGAGCTGAGGCAGGAGCTATGATAAAGAATGATACATGGTATGAGAGTGAACTACCAAAAGGGAAGAAGGCAGTGTCTAGTAGATGGATCTTTACAATCAAGTACAAGGCTGATGGGTCGATTGAGAGGAAGAAAACTAGACTAGTAGCAAGAGGGTTTACTCAGACATATGGAGAGGATTACATTGAGACATTTGCACCAGTAGCCAAGCTACACACAATTAGAATTGTTTTAAGCTTGGCTGTGAACCTTGGATGGGGATTGTGGCAAATGGATGTGAAGAATGCATTTCTACAAGGAGAACTTGAGGATGAAGTCTATATGTATCCTCCACCAGGTCTTGAACATCTAGTGAAGAGAGGGAATGTACTGAGGTTAAAGAAGGCTATCTATGGGCTGAAGCAATCACCAAGAGCATGGTACAACAAGCTGAGCACAACTCTGAATGGCCGAGGCTTTAGGAAGTCAGAATTGGACCATACTCTCTTTACCCTTACTACACCCTCAGGTATGGTTGCTCTCCTTGTGTATGTGGATGATATCATTATCACAGGAAGTGATAAAGAAGGTATCAAAGCAACCAAGGAGTTTCTAAAGTCTATGTTTGAAATAAAAGACTTGGGAGAAATGAAATACTTTCTTGGAATTGAGATTTGTAGATCCAAGGAAGGTTTGTTCATGTCCCAAAGGAAGTATACACTTGATCTTTTGAAAGATGCAGGTGCTTATGGAGGCAAGACAGCAAGAATGCCAATGGAGGATGGCTACAAAGTACCAAGAGAGGGGGAGATTGAAGACAGCAAGCCATTTCATGATCCTAAACTCTATAGAAAACTTGTTGGAAAATTGATTTATCTAACCATCACAAGACCTGATATATGCTTTGCTGTGAATCAGGTGAGTCAACACATGCAGCTTCCCAAGGAACATCATTGGCGTATGGTGGAGAGGTTGCTGATGTATCTAAATGGCTCGCCGGATCAAGGTGTATGGATGGGGTGCAATGGAAGCACAGAAGTGGTGGGCTATTGTGATGCTGATTGGGCAGGTGATAGAGCTGACAGAAGATCAACAACCGGCTATTGCACATTCATTGGAGGCAACTTGGTGACTTGGAAGAGTAAGAAACAGAAGGTGGTGTCATGCTCTAGTGCAGAAGCTGAATATAGAGCCATGCTGAAGCTTACAAACGAGCTAGTTTGGATCAAGGGCATCTTGAAGCATTTGGAGATAGCACAAGACACTCCAATGACAATGCATTGTGACAACCAGGCCGCCATTCACATAGCCTCCAACTCGGTGTTCCATGAGAGAACAAAGCACATTGAGGTTGATTGCCACAAGGTGAGGCAGATGATTGTCCTAGGAGTCATCTTGCCATGTTATACTAGGAGTGAAGATCAGTTGGCTGATGTATTCACCAAGGCTGCAAGGCAAAAGACAATGGAGTCCATTCATATCAGATTGGGCCTCATTGATCTTGGGAAGAGAAGCAGCTGATCCCCTTAGTCATGAGATCTTTACTCTTTTTCCCTCATTAAGGTTTTGTCCCAATGGGTTTTCCTTAGTGAGGTTTTTAATGAGGAAGATCTCATGGCTGTCCAAGCTTAGTCTTTCACAAAGCTAAGCTTGAGGGGGAGTGTTGAGATGAAGAGTGTCAAGTGAAGAATGGAGATGAGGGTTGAGTAGAATGAAGAAGAGGAAGGATAGGAAGGTTTGGGAGCTTTGGGATCAGCCTGTCCGTACAAGGCCGTACATGGCCGTACATGACAGGACAGGCCGTACAAGATAGGATCGACCAAAGCTCAACCAAACCTCACCATAAGTTATCCGAGTTACTTAAGTAAAGAGGAGAAGTTACCTTGGCATTTGTGGATGGATCAGACCGTTGGAAAGGATAAGGGAGAGTCTTGGACAGGCTGGCACAGCTGGACACGGAAAAGCAAAAGGTATGAGCGAGCTAATGAAGGCTCACACGCGCGGCTCACCTCATTGGACAAGTTTGAAATGGCCTTTGACTCCACATGCTTACCTTATCCTCTTAGCTACGAAAACCCTTGTCTCTTCTCTTATAAAGTTGTAAACACTCTCATTAATACAATCAAGCAAGTTATGAGTCTCTCTTAGTCTTTCTAAAAACTCTCTCTAGACTCCAAATCTTATTTCAGACTTTAATCTTTTCTAAACTCATTCTAATCTTCTCTAAACACTCAGATTACTCTTAACATCATTAAAACTATCAGCTGTGCTATTCCCAAACTGGGAAACTGGAATCACGTTATTTGAAAGTGGGATTACTTCTTCATCCCAACTCCTATGGGTTTATTAAACTTCCTGGTGATTCTCCACCACTTTATGTATCCAAATCAAGCTTTTCACAAAGTGATTCATCCTCGTTTGATTGAAACGATGAAGAAGCTGTGCTATTCCCAAACTGGGAAACTGGAATCACATGATTTGAAAGTGGGATAACTTCTTCTTGCCAACTCCTATGAAATTTATTCCACTTCCTGGTGATTCTCCACCACTTTATGTATCTAAATCAAGCTTCTTACAAAGTGATTCATCCTGGTTTGATTGGAACGACGAACAAGCTGTGCTATTCCCAAACTGGGAAACTGGAATCACCTGATTTGAAAGTGGAATAACTTCTTCATCCCAACTCCTATGAGATTTATTCAACTTCCTGGTGATTCTCCACCACTTTATGTATCCAAATCAAGCTTCTCACAAAGTGATTCATCCTGTTTTTGTGAGATTTTCAGAGCACAGGTTGTGTGGGCGTGGTGAATCAACCTCCACAGGTTGGGACTGAGTCTTGTTCAACAATGGAAGAGAATAACAAAGAGACTGATGGAAGAATAAGAATGGTGTGAGATTAAGAGACTTTGGGTGAGAGATTGAGAGATTAGAGAGATTGAGAGATTAGGTAACCAGAGAATAGAGATTGGGAGATTCAAAGTAACCAAAGACTATGAAGGAGAAGGGGAAATCCCCCTAACTCTCTTAAGAGTTACAAATCGCCATATACATCTGTTTATATAGACTTTTACAATCTGAGACATCATAAACCTATATCTAATGGCTGTAAATAACTTAAGAGGAATGGATGGTGTAGATGAGCTGGTCTTGTTGCAATCTGTGTAGTTGAATCTGATTGGCTGAAGCAGCTGGCGCCTATCTTTAATTCAAACCAGGGCTGTGCTGTGATTGGCTCTCCTTAAGCTCCTCCTAATCTGTCCACAGATCAGTCTAGGTTCATGGTCGTGGCTCCCCTTGCCTTTACAGTCAAAGCCAGCCTGTCCCATGACCAAACTCTCCAATCATATCACAGCACCTTATCTTCTTTGTCTTCTTCTCTTAAGAGCTTCTTTTGTCTTCTTCTCTTAAGAGCTTGTTTTGTCTTCTTCTCTTAAGAGCTGACCTATGCCATATTTTTGCACAAACTTCATAACTTCTGAAATGATCGAGTTATGAGCTTTCGGGTCGGGACAGGTCCGTACGGTCCGTACACGTCTGTACCAAATCCGTACGGCCTCGCCCTAAGTTTGCACACTCGACCACCTGCTCCCAAAGATACTCCTAAGCCTCTCCTGACTTGGCCCTGTCTTTGCACAACCATCAGATCACTTCTGGACACTCTCAGACCCTCCTGAAGCCTTAGTAGACAATCCCTGAAGGACTTGCCCTATCTTTGCACAAGCACCAACTCAACTCATCACCTTTGCTTCTCTACTTCAAGTTAACACTCCCCCTCAAGCTTGACCTTAGCTGATCCTAAGTCAAGCTTGGAACCTTGAAGAATCCCCTCATTAAAAACCTTACAAGGAAAACCCTTTGGGACAAAACCTTGTAAGGGAAAAAGAGTAGGTTCATCAAGGCCTGGGGATTGGCCAGTGAGCCCTTGTGCCTTAGAACCAGTGTGGTTGGACACAAGAAGCTCTGGATCACGGCCTAATAGGTGCAACAACTCTTCACAGCTTTGCACACACTTCACACTTCAGCTTCACCTCTTCATGGAACTGGTTTGAAGTCTCCCCCTCTCAACTGACTTCTCAGCCATCTTAGAGAAGCTAGGACATGACCAGAGTATCTTCAAACACCAGTGAGCCTTATCAACACTTCACACACGGCTTGCCCTCCTCATAGACCTGGTTTGGATCTCCCCCTCTCAACAGACTTCACAGCCACCTTAGAGAAGCTAGGAAATGACCAGGAACACCTTTAGTGAGGCTCAAGCAATGGTACCTGATACATTATCCCAAAGGTGCATCAGTACCTATCAAAACCAAGAAAATGAATATCCTGCATCACACTTGATGCACACAATCTCACACTTCAATCATAATCTTTTTAAGTATCTTTTCACGCATAAGCAATGAATAAGATGAATGAAGAAGATTTGAAGAAAGAGTTTAAAAATCTAAGGGAACTTCCCTTGTGTTTTTGTGAGTTTCCTAACTCGGCCAATGCACCATCTTCTTGGCATCATCAACTTCTTGGAAAGGCAGAATGGATTCATCAGCTTCTCCTCAATCACCTCTCATTGAAGCCGCATTGATGGAGAGCCTTCTTCCTCACTCGCCAAGGCTGCTCTGAACAGCCTCTTACCTAGACACGCCACTGACTTGGTCCGGTTGATGATCCTTGTAGAAGCCTTTGCAAAGACTTGTTACTGACCATGGATCATATGCATTAAGACTCCCCCTCAAGCTTAGAACCGAGACTAGAAGGAGCTAAGCTTGTGATGATCCTATGCATCTCCATGGTCTAATAACTATCATCTTTCATGATAGCTTTCTTCTTGTGAGTTTACTCTCTTCCTTAACCAGGAACTAGGGTGTTTGAATCACCATAGAGAGTCTCACAAGACACACCTCTCATTGCATAATGACCCATGCTACACTTCCTGTAGACTAAGGACTAGATATGTCCAATGGTATTATGCAATGGCCATCTCTCATTGCATACTCAATCACACTACACTTCCTGTAGATTATGGACTAACATGTCCTGGTGATGATATGCAATGGCACAAGACCTTTGTCTTTACATTCTTGGTTGTTGGCGAGTTACATGTATCACACTCCTTGTGTACCTAACACCACCACAACTCAATGCAAGATCAGATCATCCCATTGGGATCAAACTAAGATCATCCATCCTGTTTGATCACCAATGCCACAACAATATATAAATCTTGAAACAAGCCAATCAATCAAAGCAAGAACAATCAGTTTTAAATCTCTAAAATGACAATGCAAGCTTTAAACAATACATTGACAATTTAGGCTCATTTTTAAATGCATCAATACATGAATGCACAGTCTTAAAGCATTAACTACATGAATGCATCAGGTTCAATCCGAGAGCAATATTAAAGCTATGCACAACAGTTCCAATCAATACTAATGATGCAAGCAACTTAGACAGTTTCTAATTGATGCAAGACAATCAATGATGGATTAAACATAGGCAATAGCATCAGACAACAATAGGATTGAACTTAGACAGTATGAGACATGCTTATGTATGCAAAACAGCTTATCAATCATGATGCAAGCAGCAGAGACATTCTACTCAATTCTACAACACATTCATGATGATTTCAAGCTATGGCAATACACAAGACAATGCAATGAACAGAACATGAGATTTTGGGACTCTAGACATTACTTAATATCAATAAGACAATGCAGTAGCAAACTATTTCCAGTGCAATTAGCCTAGACCTTCTACTAGAAGACATATTAAAAATAGATGAGACTAGGTTTACTCCCTTGTTTAAGATGGTGAGGAGTGGTCTCTTCATTTCGCCACTTGAGTCCTCACTTGCTACGCTTAACAGCTTCTCCTTTCATCACACAAGCTCACTAACACTCCTTCTCAAGCTTGAGACCGAGTATAGGGAAGGTCCAAGCTTGAAGGTGAGCGCTTACTAAGCTTCATGAACAACCTTGTGGGAACACCTCCATCTTCTTCAGACTTGATGCTTACTTCCCCACTTAACCACCATTGCACTGAGGAGATACCTCAGCTTACTCTCCAAGTACTTCTTATTAGAAGCTCATTGAGTGGCTTTCTTCTTCCCTCTACTTCGGCTGCATCTACACATGATCAGCTTGCAATGGCCTTGAGGAACCAGGTCATTGAGCTTAGAGGATCTTCTGGTAGCTCACTTGAGTCCACACCTCAAGCTTGACTTAGTATAGGTGCAAGCTTGAAGTGAGTCTCAATGAGACTTCAAACCGGGAGCGCATCACTACCTACAGCTGCGCTTAACCCAACCGATCTGCCATTGCCTTCAGCTCCAATGCCTTCAGGTCATCAGTCTCCCCAAGACTTAGATGATGACCTTTACTTGTGTGTCTCCATGAACCAGGAGCTCATCACTATTACTAGCTGCGCTATCTCAACCGGCCATACACACAAGTCTTTCTCCATTGCTTTAACAATGGCAAGGTCTTCCTCTTCTACTTGGATGGATGGTGAGCAAAGAACACTTCTTGTGAACCTGAAACACCACTCAAACTCCAGCAAAGATAAGACACAATTGCATTGGGATCAATCCTTGACTTCATCAAGTTTGATCACCAATGTCTCAAGCTTTATAACATTAGATAGAATCAAGACACTGTCAAGTTCTTATCTATGCAAGCAACCATTCTCTAAATACTAAGCAAGACCTTATCAGATTCAAGTCAAAGTATTAGGCAATTTTAATCACTCCTTAATATGCTACTTAGACTTTTAATCTAAATGCAACAATACAAGGCAGCAACAAGGCAGTATGCATTAATCTGAATCAGTTTCTACTCATGACAGCAAGTATGATTAGATAATATAATCTATCATCTTAACAAGACAAGTTTCATTTAGAACTGACATTAAGCATTTCACCATTTTCAATAGTATTGTTGTCAAAACTTGATTAATAAATCATCAAGTTTGATTCCCAATATCACAAGCAATGCAACAGATAGACACAAGGCATTATCAAGTTCTATTCTTTGCAAGCTAACTCTCTAAGTACATGCAAGATCCTACCAGATTCAAGACAAGTTACTTAGGCACTTTTAAAGCTTCTTTACTCAGCATTTAGACATGAATCTAATGCTTCAATGTAAGACAGCCATTTGACAGTATGCACTAGCCTTAACCAGTTTCAATTTATGAATGCAACAATATAATCCATCACACATTCATTTATAACTTAGGCTAAGCATTACTATCATCACTTAACATTAGACAATGCATTACTTTCAATCTGTTTTCAGTTCATGAGCTTCAAACAATACCATTTCACATTTAGCAAACTCATTACTTAACAGGAGCAAGCATTTTACTCTTTAAACACTAAACAAGCCTTTAAAGCATCCTGGGACAGATTCAACTAATTTTTATTTAGCAATCACACAAGATGATGTAAAACAGAATCCGCAGGACTTAACCACACCACACAACACAACCATAACATAAAGACACAAGCTTTAAACAAGGGAAGGAGGTTTAGCTTACAGCCAAGGAACCTGTGCTGGTTCCTTGAACCTCCAAGGCAATATGAATCATAACTGGCCAGATCTGAGCTGTTGGTTTGAGAACCAACATCTCCTTCTTTGCCTGGCCTTTCTCCTTGAACCCACCATGCCAAAGACACCTCCTTTCACCATGTTTGAGTCGCCACCACAAGTCACCAGTAGAAAGCTTTCTTCTTGAAGGGTTTTCCTTGGACAGAGAATAGGAAAGGCTTGGACATGCTTCCAATGGCTTTCTTTCTTCAGGACGGACATGAGAGAGTGTAGAACGACCAAGGACAGCTCCTGGACACCATGGATGAGCACATCTTCTTCTTGAAGAGGTTGAACAGCCGGCTGGACCATGAAGCTTCTTCTTGGCTTGAAATGGCATGGGAGTGAGCTTGTGCTTGAGCGGAAGCTGGAACCAAGTTCTGATGAACCTGGCTCTGATACCATGTGAGATTTTCAGAGCACAGGTTGTGTGGGCGTGGTGAATCAACCTCCACAGGTTGGGACTGAGTCTTGTTCAACAATGGAAGAGAATAACAAAGAGACTGATGGAAGAATAAGAATGGTGTGAGATTAAGAGACTTTGGGTGAGAGATTGAGAGATTAGGTAACCAGAGAATAGAGATTGGGAGATTCAAAGTAACCAAAGACTATGAAGGAGAAGGGGAAATCCCCCTAACTCTCTTAAGAGTTACAAATCGCCATATACATCTGTTTATATAGACTTTTACAATCTGAGACATCATAAACCTATATCTAATGGCTGTAAATAACTTAAGAGGAATGGATGGTGTAGATGAGCTGGTCTTGTTGCAATCTGTGTAGTTGAATCTGATTGGCTGAAGCAGCTGGCGCCTATCTTTAATTCAAACCAGGGCTGTGCTGTGATTGGCTCTCCTTAAGCTCCTCCTAATCTGTCCACAGATCAGTCTAGGTTCATGGTCGTGGCTCCCCTTGCCTTTACAGTCAAAGCCAGCCTGTCCCATGACCAAACTCTCCAATCATATCACAGCACCTTATCTTCTTTGTCTTCTTCTCTTAAGAGCTTCTTTTGTCTTCTTCTCTTAAGAGCTTGTTTTGTCTTCTTCTCTTAAGAGCTGACCTATGCCCTATTTTTGCACAAACTTCATAACTTCTGAAATGATCGAGTTATGAGCTTTCGGGTCGGGACAGGTCCGTACGGTCCGTACACGTCCGTACCAAATCCGTACGGCCTCGCCCTAAGTTTGCACACTCGACCACCTGCTCCCAAAGATACTCCTAAGCCTCTCCTGACTTGGCCCTATCTTTGCACAACCATCAGATCACTTCTGGACACTCTCAGACCCTCCTGAAGCCTTAGTAGACAATCCCTGAAGGACTTGCCCTATCTTTGCACAAGCACCAACTCAACTCATCACCTTTGCTTCTCCACTTCAAGTTAACACTCCCCCTCAAGCTTGACCTTAGCTGATCCTAAGTCAAGCTTGGAACCTTGAAGAATCCCCTCATTAAAAACCTTACAAGGAAAACCCTTTGGGACAAAACCTTGTAAGGGAAAAAGAGTAGGTTCATCAAGGCCTGGGGATTGGCCAGTGAGCCCTTGTGCCTTAGAACCAGTGTGGTTGGACACAAGAAGCTCTGGATCACGGCCTAATAGGTGCAACAACTCTTCACAGCTTTGCACACACTTCACACTTCAGCTTCACCTCTTCATGGAACTGGTTTGAAGTCTCCCCCTCTCAACTGACTTCTCAGCCATCTTAGAGAAGCTAGGACATGACCAGAGTATCTTCAAACACCAGTGAGCCTTATCAACACTTCACACACGGCTTGCCCTCCTCATAGACCTGGTTTGGATCTCCCCCTCTCAACAGACTTCACAGCCACCTTAGAGAAGCTAGGAAATGACCAGGAACACCTTTAGTGAGGCTCAAGCAATGGTACCTGATACATTATCCCAAAGGTGCATCAGTACCTATCAAAACCAAGAAAATGAATATCCTGCATCACACTTGATGCACACAATCTCACACTTCAATCATAATCTTTTTAAGTATCTTTTCACGCATAAGCAATGAATAAGATGAATGAAGAAGATTTGAAGAAAGAGTTTAAAAATCTAAGGGAACTTCCCTTGTGTTTTTGTGAGTTTCCTAACTCGGCCAATGCACCATCTTCTTGGCATCATCAACTTCTTGGAAAGGCAGAATGGATTCATCAGCTTCTCCTCAATCACCTCTCATTGAAGCCGCATTGATGGAGAGCCTTCTTCCTCACTCGCCAAGGCTGCTCTGAACAGCCTCTTACCTAGACACGCCACTGACTTGGTCCGGTTGATGATCCTTGTAGAAGCCTTTGCAAAGACTTGTTACTGACCATGGATCATATGCATTAAGACTCCCCCTCAAGCTTAGAACCGAGACTAGAAGGAGCTAAGCTTGTGATGATCCTATGCATCTCCATGGTCTAATAACTATCATCTTTCATGATAGCTTTCTTCTTGTGAGTTTACTCTCTTCCTTAACCAGGAACTAGGGTGTTTGAATCACCATAGAGAGTCTCACAAGACACACCTCTCATTGCATAATGACCCATGCTACACTTCCTGTAGACTAAGGACTAGATATGTCCAATGGTATTATGCAATGGCCATCTCTCATTGCATACTCAATCACACTACACTTCCTGTAGATTATGGACTAACATGTCCTGGTGATGATATGCAATGGCACAAGACCTTTGTCTTTACATTCTTGGTTGTTGGCGAGTTACATGTATCACACTCCTTGTGTACCTAACACCACCACAACTCAATGCAAGATCAGATCATCCCATTGGGATCAAACTAAGATCATCCATCCTGTTTGATCACCAATGCCACAACAATATATAAATCTTGAAACAAGCCAATCAATCAAAGCAAGAACAATCAGTTTTAAATCTCTAAAATGACAATGCAAGCTTTAAACAATACATTGACAATTTAGGCTCATTTTTAAATGCATCAATACATGAATGCACAGTCTTAAAGCATTAACTACATGAATGCATCAGGTTCAATCCGAGAGCAATATTAAAGCTATGCACAACAGTTCCAATCAATACTAATGATGCAAGCAACTTAGACAGTTTCTAATTGATGCAAGACAATCAATGATGGATTAAACATAGGCAATAGCATCAGACAACAATAGGATTGAACTTAGACAGTATGAGACATGCTTATGTATGCAAAACAGCTTATCAATCATGATGCAAGCAGCAGAGACATTCTACTCAATTCTACAACACATTCATGATGATTTCAAGCTATGGCAATACACAAGACAATGCAATGAACAGAACATGAGATTTTGGGACTCTAGACATTACTTAATATCAATAAGACAATGCAGTAGCAAACTATTTCCAGTGCAATTAGCCTAGACCTTCTACTAGAAGACATATTAAAAATAGATGAGACTAGGTTTACTCCCTTGTTTAAGATGGTGAGGAGTGGTCTCTTCATTTCGCCACTTGAGTCCTCACTTGCTACGCTTAACAGCTTCTCCTTTCATCACACAAGCTCACTAACACTCCTTCTCAAGCTTGAGACCGAGTATAGGGAAGGTCCAAGCTTGAAGGTGAGCGCTTACTAAGCTTCATGAACAACCTTGTGGGAACACCTCCATCTTCTTCAGACTTGATGCTTACTTCCCCACTTAACCACCATTGCACTGAGGAGATACCTCAGCTTACTCTCCAAGTACTTCTTATTAGAAGCTCATTGAGTGGCTTTCTTCTTCCCTCTACTTCGGCTGCATCTACACATGATCAGCTTGCAATGGCCTTGAGGAACCAGGTCATTGAGCTTAGAGGATCTTCTGGTAGCTCACTTGAGTCCACACCTCAAGCTTGACTTAGTATAGGTGCAAGCTTGAAGTGAGTCTCAATGAGACTTCAAACCGGGAGCGCATCACTACCTACAGCTGCGCTTAACCCAACCGATCTGCCATTGCCTTCAGCTCCAATGCCTTCAGGTCATCAGTCTCCCCAAGACTTAGATGATGACCTTTACTTGTGTGTCTCCATGAACCAGGAGCTCATCACTATTACTAGCTGCGCTATCTCAACCGGCCATACACACAAGTCTTTCTCCATTGCTTTAACAATGGCAAGGTCTTCCTCTTCTACTTGGATGGATGGTGAGCAAAGAACACTTCTTG
This sequence comes from Brassica napus, assembly GCF_020379485.1. Taxonomy (NCBI): domain Eukaryota; kingdom Viridiplantae; phylum Streptophyta; class Magnoliopsida; order Brassicales; family Brassicaceae; genus Brassica; species Brassica napus. The sequence goes on along the minus strand of NW_026016027.1, from coordinate 65,571 downwards.
TGAACCTGAAACACCACTCAAACTCCAGCAAAGATAAGACACAATTGCATTGGGATCAATCCTTGACTTCATCAAGTTTGATCACCAATGTCTCAAGCTTTATAACATTAGATAGAATCAAGACACTGTCAAGTTCTTATCTATGCAAGCAACCATTCTCTAAATACTAAGCAAGACCTTATCAGATTCAAGTCAAAGTATTAGGCAATTTTAATCACTCCTTAATATGCTACTTAGACTTTTAATCTAAATGCAACAATACAAGGCAGCAACAAGGCAGTATGCATTAATCTGAATCAGTTTCTACTCATGACAGCAAGTATGATTAGATAATATAATCTATCATCTTAACAAGACAAGTTTCATTTAGAACTGACATTAAGCATTTCACCATTTTCAATAGTATTGTTGTCAAAACTTGATTAATAAATCATCAAGTTTGATTCCCAATATCACAAGCAATGCAACAGATAGACACAAGGCATTATCAAGTTCTATTCTTTGCAAGCTAACTCTCTAAGTACATGCAAGATCCTACCAGATTCAAGACAAGTTACTTAGGCACTTTTAAAGCTTCTTTACTCAGCATTTAGACATGAATCTAATGCTTCAATGTAAGACAGCCATTTGACAGTATGCACTAGCCTTAACCAGTTTCAATTTATGAATGCAACAATATAATCCATCACACATTCATTTATAACTTAGGCTAAGCATTACTATCATCACTTAACATTAGACAATGCATTACTTTCAATCTGTTTTCAGTTCATGAGCTTCAAACAATACCATTTCACATTTAGCAAACTCATTACTTAACAGGAGCAAGCATTTTACTCTTTAAACACTAAACAAGCCTTTAAAGCATCCTGGGACAGATTCAACTAATTTTTATTTAGCAATCACACAAGATGATGTAAAACAGAATCCGCAGGACTTAACCACACCACACAACACAACCATAACATAAAGACACAAGCTTTAAACAAGGGAAGGAGGTTTAGCTTACAGCCAAGGAACCTGTGCTGGTTCCTTGAACCTCCAAGGCAATATGAATCATAACTGGCCAGATCTGAGCTGTTGGTTTGAGAACCAACATCTCCTTCTTTGCCTGGCCTTTCTCCTTGAACCCACCATGCCAAAGACACCTCCTTTCACCATGTTTGAGTCGCCACCACAAGTCACCAGTAGAAAGCTTTCTTCTTGAAGGGTTTTCCTTGGACAGAGAATAGGAAAGGCTTGGACATGCTTCCAATGGCTTTCTTTCTTCAGGACGGACATGAGAGAGTGTAGAACGACCAAGGACAGCTCCTGGACACCATGGATGAGCACATCTTCTTCTTGAAGAGGTTGAACAGCCGGCTGGACCATGAAGCTTCTTCTTGGCTTGAAATGGCATGGGAGTGAGCTTGTGCTTGAGCGGAAGCTGGAACCAAGTTCTGATGAACCTGGCTCTGATACCATGTGAGATTTTCAGAGCACAGGTTGTGTGGGCGTGGTGAATCAACCTCCACAGGTTGGGACTGAGTCTTGTTCAACAATGGAAGAGAATAACAAAGAGACTGATGGAAGAATAAGAATGGTGTGAGATTAAGAGACTTTGGGTGAGAGATTGAGAGATTAGGTAACCAGAGAATAGAGATTGGGAGATTCAAAGTAACCAAAGACTATGAAGGAGAAGGGGAAATCCCCCTAACTCTCTTAAGAGTTACAAATCGCCATATACATCTGTTTATATAGACTTTTACAATCTGAGACATCATAAACCTATATCTAATGGCTGTAAATAACTTAAGAGGAATGGATGGTGTAGATGAGCTGGTCTTGTTGCAATCTGTGTAGTTGAATCTGATTGGCTGAAGCAGCTGGCGCCTATCTTTAATTCAAACCAGGGCTGTGCTGTGATTGGCTCTCCTTAAGCTCCTCCTAATCTGTCCACAGATCAGTCTAGGTTCATGGTCGTGGCTCCCCTTGCCTTTACAGTCAAAGCCAGCCTGTCCCATGACCAAACTCTCCAATCATATCACAGCACCTTATCTTCTTTGTCTTCTTCTCTTAAGAGCTTCTTTTGTCTTCTTCTCTTAAGAGCTTGTTTTGTCTTCTTCTCTTAAGAGCTGACCTATGCCCTATTTTTGCACAAACTTCATAACTTCTGAAATGATCGAGTTATGAGCTTTCGGGTCGGGACAGGTCCGTACGGTCCGTACACGTCCGTACCAAATCCGTACGGCCTCGCCCTAAGTTTGCACACTCGACCACCTGCTCCCAAAGATACTCCTAAGCCTCTCCTGACTTGGCCCTATCTTTGCACAACCATCAGATCACTTCTGGACACTCTCAGACCCTCCTGAAGCCTTAGTAGACAATCCCTGAAGGACTTGCCCTATCTTTGCACAAGCACCAACTCAACTCATCACCTTTGCTTCTCCACTTCAAGTTAACACTCCCCCTCAAGCTTGACCTTAGCTGATCCTAAGTCAAGCTTGGAACCTTGAAGAATCCCCTCATTAAAAACCTTACAAGGAAAACCCTTTGGGACAAAACCTTGTAAGGGAAAAAGAGTAGGTTCATCAAGGCCTGGGGATTGGCCAGTGAGCCCTTGTGCCTTAGAACCAGTGTGGTTGGACACAAGAAGCTCTGGATCACGGCCTAATAGGTGCAACAACTCTTCACAGCTTTGCACACACTTCACACTTCAGCTTCACCTCTTCATGGAACTGGTTTGAAGTCTCCCCCTCTCAACTGACTTCTCAGCCATCTTAGAGAAGCTAGGACATGACCAGAGTATCTTCAAACACCAGTGAGCCTTATCAACACTTCACACACGGCTTGCCCTCCTCATAGACCTGGTTTGGATCTCCCCCTCTCAACAGACTTCACAGCCACCTTAGAGAAGCTAGGAAATGACCAGGAACACCTTTAGTGAGGCTCAAGCAATGGTACCTGATACATTATCCCAAAGGTGCATCAGTACCTATCAAAACCAAGAAAATGAATATCCTGCATCACACTTGATGCACACAATCTCACACTTCAATCATAATCTTTTTAAGTATCTTTTCACGCATAAGCAATGAATAAGATGAATGAAGAAGATTTGAAGAAAGAGTTTAAAAATCTAAGGGAACTTCCCTTGTGTTTTTGTGAGTTTCCTAACTCGGCCAATGCACCATCTTCTTGGCATCATCAACTTCTTGGAAAGGCAGAATGGATTCATCAGCTTCTCCTCAATCACCTCTCATTGAAGCCGCATTGATGGAGAGCCTTCTTCCTCACTCGCCAAGGCTGCTCTGAACAGCCTCTTACCTAGACACGCCACTGACTTGGTCCGGTTGATGATCCTTGTAGAAGCCTTTGCAAAGACTTGTTACTGACCATGGATCATATGCATTAAGACTCCCCCTCAAGCTTAGAACCGAGACTAGAAGGAGCTAAGCTTGTGATGATCCTATGCATCTCCATGGTCTAATAACTATCATCTTTCATGATAGCTTTCTTCTTGTGAGTTTACTCTCTTCCTTAACCAGGAACTAGGGTGTTTGAATCACCATAGAGAGTCTCACAAGACACACCTCTCATTGCATAATGACCCATGCTACACTTCCTGTAGACTAAGGACTAGATATGTCCAATGGTATTATGCAATGGCCATCTCTCATTGCATACTCAATCACACTACACTTCCTGTAGATTATGGACTAACATGTCCTGGTGATGATATGCAATGGCACAAGACCTTTGTCTTTACATTCTTGGTTGTTGGCGAGTTACATGTATCACACTCCTTGTGTACCTAACACCACCACAACTCAATGCAAGATCAGATCATCCCATTGGGATCAAACTAAGATCATCCATCCTGTTTGATCACCAATGCCACAACAATATATAAATCTTGAAACAAGCCAATCAATCAAAGCAAGAACAATCAGTTTTAAATCTCTAAAATGACAATGCAAGCTTTAAACAATACATTGACAATTTAGGCTCATTTTTAAATGCATCAATACATGAATGCACAGTCTTAAAGCATTAACTACATGAATGCATCAGGTTCAATCCGAGAGCAATATTAAAGCTATGCACAACAGTTCCAATCAATACTAATGATGCAATCAACTTAGACAGTTTCTAATTGATGCAAGACAATCAATGATGGATTAAACATAGGCAATAGCATCAGACAACAATAGGATTGAACTTAGACAGTATGAGACATGCTTATGTATGCAAAACAGCTTATCAATCATGATGCAAGCAGCAGAGACATTCTACTCAATTCTACAACACATTCATGATGATTTCAAGCTATGGCAATACACAAGACAATGCAATGAACAGAACATGAGATTTTGGGACTCTAGACATTACTAATATCAATAAGACAATGCAGTAGCAAACTATTTCCAGTGCAATTAGCCTAGACCTTCTACTAGAAGACATATTAAAAAATAGATGAGACTAGGTTTACTCCCTTGTTTAAGATGGTGAGGAGTGGTCTCTTCATTTCGCCACTTGAGTCCTCACTTGCTACGCTTAACAGCTTCTCCTTTCATCACACAAGCTCACTAACACTCCTTCTCAAGCTTGAGACCGAGTATAGGGAAGGTCCAAGCTTGAAGGTGAGCGCTTACTAAGCTTCATGAACAACCTTGTGGGAACACCTCCATCTTCTTCAGACTTGATGCTTACTTCCCCACTTAACCACCATTGCACTGAGGAGATACCTCAGCTTACTCTCCAAGTACTTCTTATTAGAAGCTCATTGAGTGGCTTTCTTCTTCCCTCTACTTCGGCTGCATCTACACATGATCAGCTTGCAATGGCCTTGAGGAACCAGGTCATTGAGCTTAGAGGATCTTCTGGTAGCTCACTTGAGTCCACACCTCAAGCTTGACTTAGTATAGGTGCAAGCTTGAAGTGAGTCTCAATGAGACTTCAAACCGGGAGCGCATCACTACCTACAGCTGCGCTTAACCCAACCGATCTGCCATTGCCTTCAGCTCCAATGCCTTCAGGACATCAGTCTCCCCAAGACTTAGATGATGACCTTTACTTGTGTGTCTCCATGAACCAGGAGCTCATCACTATTACTAGCTGCGCTATCTCAACCGGCCATACACACAAGTCTTTCTCCATTGCTTTAACAATGGCAAGGTCTTCCTCTTCTACTTGGATGGATGGTGAGCAAAGAACACTTCTTGTGAACCTGAAACACCACTCAAACTCCAGCAAAGATAAGACACAATTGCATTGGGATCAATCCTTGACTTCATCAAGTTTGATCACCAATGTCTCAAGCTTTATAGCATTAGATAGAATCAAGACACTGTCAAGTTCTTATCTATGCAAGCAACCATTCTCTAAATACTAAGCAAGACCTTATCAGATTCAAGTCAAAGTATTAGGCAATTTTAATCACTCCTTAATATGCTACTTAGACTTTTAATCTAAATGCAACAATACAAGGCAGCAACAAGGCAGTATGCATTAATCTGAATCAGTTTCTACTCATGACAGCAAGTATGATTAGATAATATAATCTATCATCTTAACAAGACAAGTTTCATTTAGAACTGACATTAAGCATTTCACCATTTTCAATAGTATTGTTGTCAAAACTTGATTAATAAATCATCAAGTTTGATTCCCAATATCACAAGCAATGCAACAGATAGACACAAGGCATTATCAAGTTCTATTCTTTGCAAGCTAACTCTCTAAGTACATGCAAGATCCTACCAGATTCAAGACAAGTTACTTAGGCACTTTTAAAGCTTCTTTACTCAGCATTTAGACATGAATCTAATGCTTCAATGTAAGACAGCCATTTGACAGTATGCACTAGCCTTAACCAGTTTCAATTTATGAATGCAACAATATAATCCATCACACATTCATTTATAACTTAGGCTAAGCATTACTATCATCACTTAACATTAGACAATGCATTACTTTCAATCTGTTTTCAGTTCATGAGCTTCAAACAATACCATTTCACATTTAGCAAACTCATTACTTAACAGGAGCAAGCATTTTACTCTTTAAACACTAAACAAGCCTTTAAAGCATCCTGGGACAGATTCAACTAATTTTTATTTAGCAATCACACAAGATGATGTAAAACAGAATCCGCAGGACTTAACCACACCACACAACACAACCATAACATAAAGACACAAGCTTTAAACAAGGGAAGGAGGTTTAGCTTACAGCCAAGGAACCTGTGCTGGTTCCTTGAACCTCCAAGGCAATATGAATCATAACTGGCCAGATCTGAGCTGTTGGTTTGAGAACCAACATCTCCTTCTTTGCCTGGCCTTTCTCCTTGAACCCACCATGCCAAAGACACCTCCTTTCACCATGTTTGAGTCGCCACCACAAGTCACCAGTAGAAAGCTTTCTTCTTGAAGGGTTTTCCTTGGACAGAGAATAGGAAAGGCTTGGACATGCTTCCAATGGCTTTCTTTCTTCAGGACGGACATGAGAGAGTGTAGAACGACCAAGGACAGCTCCTGGACACCATGGATGAGCACATCTTCTTCTTGAAGAGGTTGAACAGCCGGCTGGACCATGAAGCTTCTTCTTGGCTTGAAATGGCATGGGAGTGAGCTTGTGCTTGAGCGGAAGCTGGAACCAAGTTCTGATGAACCTGGCTCTGATACCATGTGAGATTTTCAGAGCACAGGTTGTGTGGGCGTGGTGAATCAACCTCCACAGGTTGGGACTGAGTCTTGTTCAACAATGGAAGAGAATAACAAAGAGACTGATGGAAGAATAAGAATGGTGTGAGATTAAGAGACTTTGGGTGAGAGATTGAGAGATTAGAGAGATTGAGAGATTAGGTAACCAGAGAATAGAGATTGGGAGATTCAAAGTAACCAAAGACTATGAAGGAGAAGGGGAAATCCCCCTAACTCTCTTAAGAGTTACAAATCGCCATATACATCTGTTTATATAGACTTTTACAATCTGAGACATCATAAACCTATATCTAATGGCTGTAAATAACTTAAGAGGAATGGATGGTGTAGATGAGCTGGTCTTGTTGCAATCTGTGTAGTTGAATCTGATTGGCTGAAGCAGCTGGCGCCTATCTTTAATTCAAACCAGGGCTGTGCTGTGATTGGCTCTCCTTAAGCTCCTCCTAATCTGTCCACAGATCAGTCTAGGTTCATGGTCGTGGCTCCCCTTGCCTTTACAGTCAAAGCCAGCCTGTCCCATGACCAAACTCTCCAATCATATCACAGCACCTTATCTTCTTTGTCTTCTTCTCTTAAGAGCTTCTTTTGTCTTCTTCCCTTAAGAGCTTGTTTTGTCTTCTTCTCTTAAGAGCTGACCTATGCCCTATTTTTGCACAAACTTCATAACTTCTGAAACGATCGAGTTATGAGCTTTCGGGTCGGGACAGGTCCGTACGGTCCGTACACGTCCGTACCAAATCCGTACGGCCTCGCCCTAAGTTTGCACACTCGACCACCTGCTCCCAAAGATACTCCTAAGCCTCTCCTGACTTGGCCCTATCTTTGCACAACCATCAGATCACTTCTGGACACTCTCAGACCCTCCTAAAGCCTTAGTAGACAATCCCTGAAGGACTTGCCCTATCTTTGCACAAGCACCAACTCAACTTATCACCTTTGCTTCTCCACTTCTTCTCTTCAAGTTAACAGTTTTGATTAGAACGACGAAGAAGCTGTGCTATTCCCAAACTGGGAAACTGGAATCACCTGATTTGAAAGTGGGATAACTTCTTCATCCCAACTCCTATGAGATTTATTAAACTTCCTGGTGATTCTCCACCACTTTTTGTATCCAAATCAAGCTTCTCACAAAGTGATCCATCCTGGTTTGATTGGAACGACGAAGAAGCTGTGCTATTCCCAAACTGGGAAACTGGAATCACCTGATTTGAAAGTGGGATAACTTCTTCATCCCAACTCCTATGATATTTATTCAACTTCCTGGTGATTGTCCACCTCTTTATGTATCCAAATCAAGCTTCTTACAAAGTGATTCATCCTGTTTTGATTAGAACGACGAAGAAGCTGTGCTATTCCCAAACTGGGAAACTGGAATCACCTTTCATCCGGGTTTGATTGGAACGACGAACAAGCTGTGCTATTCCCAAACTGAGAAACTGGAATCACGTTATTTGAAAGTGGGATAACTTCTGCATCCCAACTACTATGGGTTTATTAAACTTCCTGGTGATTCTCCACCACTTTTGTATCCAAATCAAGCTTTTCACAAAGTGATTCATCCTGGTTTGATTGGAACGATGAAGAAGCTGTGCTATTCCCAAACTTGAAACTGGAATCACCTGATTTGAAAGTGGGATAACTTCTTCATCCCAACTCCTATGAGATTTATTAAACTTCCTGGTGATTCTCCACCACTTTTTGTATCCAAATCAAGCTTTTCACAAAGTGATTCATCCTGGTTTGATTGGAACGATGAAGAAGCTGTGCTATTCCCAAACTGGGAAACTGGAATCACCTGATTTGAAAGTGGGATAACTTCTTCTTGCCAACTCCTATGAGATTTATTCAACTTCCTGGTGATTCTCCACCACTTTATGTATCCAAATCAAGCTTCTTACAAAGTGATTCATCCTGGTTTGATTAGAACGACGAAGAAGCTGTGCTATTCCCAAACTGGGAAACTGGAATCACCTGATTTGAAAGTGGGATAACTTCTTCATGCCAACTCCTATGAGATTTATTCAACTTCCTGGTGATTCTCCACCACTTTATGTATCCAAATCAAGCTTCTTACAAAGTGATTCATCCTTTTTGATTAGAACGACGAAGAAGCTGTGCTATTCCCAAACTGGGAAACTGGAATCACCTGATTTGAAAGTGGGATAACTTCTTCTTGCCAATGAGATTTATTCAACTTCCTGGTGATTCTCCACCACTTTATGTATCCAAATCAAGCTTCTTACAAAGTGATTCATCCTGTTTTGATTAGAACGACGAAGAAGCTGTGCTATTCCCAAACTGGGAAACTGGAATCACCTGATTTGAAAGTGGGATAACTTCTTCATCCCAACTCCTATGAGATTTATTAAACTTCCTGGTGATTCTCCACCACTTTTTGTATCCAAATCAAGCTTTTCACAAAGTGATTCATCCTGGTTTGATTGGAACGACGAAGAAGCTGTGCTATTCCCAAACTGGGAAACTGGAATCACCTGATTTGAAAGTGGGATAACTTCTTCTTGCCAACTCCTATGAGATTTATTCAACTTCCTGGTGATTCTCCACCACTTTATGTATCCAAATCAAGCTTCTTACAAAGTGATTCATCCTGGTTTGATTAGAACGACGAAGAAGCTGTGCTATTCCCAAACTGGGAAACTGGAATCACCTGATTTGAAAGTGGGATAACTTCTTCATGCCAACTCCTATGAGATTTATTAAACTTCCTGGTGATTCTCCACCACTTTTTGTATCCAAATCAAGCTTTTCACAAAGTGATTCATCCTGGTTTGATTGGAACGACGAAGAAGCTGTGCTATTCCCAAACTGGGAAACTGGAATCACCTGATTTGAAAGTGGGATAACTTCTTCTTGCCAACTCCTATGAGATTTATTCAACTTCCTGGTGATTCTCCACCACTTTATGTATCCAAATCAAGCTTCTTACAAAGTGATTCATCCTGGTTTGATTGGAACGACGAAGAAGCTGTGCTATTCCCAAACTGGGAAACTGGAATCACCTGATTTGAAAGTGGGATAACTTCTTCATGCCAACTCCTATGAGATTTATTCAACTTCCTGGTGATTCTCCACCACTTTATGTATCCAAATCAAGCTTCTTACAAAGTGATTCATCCTGGTTTGATTGGAACGACGAAGAAGCTGTGCTATTCCCAAACTGGGAAACTGGAATCACCTGATTTGAAAGTGGGATAACTTCTTCTTGCCAATGAGATTTATTCAACTTCCTGGTGATTCTCCACCACTTTATGTATCCAAATCAAGCTTCTTACAAAGTGATTCATCCTGTTTTGATTGGAACGACGAAGAAGCTGTGCTATTCCCAAACTGGGAAACTGGAATCACCTGATTTGAAAGTGGGATAACTTCTTCATCCCAACTCCTATGAGATTTATTTAACTTCCTGGTGATTCTCCACCACTTTTTGTATCCAAATCAAGCTTTTCACAAAGTGATTCATCCTGGTTTGATTGGAACGATGAAGAAGCTGTGCTATTCCCAAACTGGGAAACTGGAATCACCTGATTTGAAAGTGGGATAACTTCTTCTTGCCAACTCCTATGAGATTTATTCAACTTCCTGGTGATTCTCCACCACTTTATGTATCCAAATCAAGCTTCTTACAAAGTGATTCATCCTGGTTTGATTGGAACGACGAAGAAGCTGTGCTATTCCCAAACTGGGAAACTGGAATCACCTGATTTGAAAGTGGGATAACTTCTTCATGCCAACTCCTATGAGATTTATTCAACTTCCTGGTGATTCTCCACCACTTTATGTATCCAAATCAAGCTTCTTACAAAGTGATTCATCCTGGTTTGATTGGAACGACGAAGAAGCTGTGCTATTCCCAAACTGGGAAACTGGAATCACCTGATTTGAAAGTGGGATAACTTCTTCTTGCCAATGAGATTTATTCAACTTCCTGGTGATTCTCCACCACTTTATGTATCCAAATCAAGCTTCTTACAAAGTGATTCATCCTGTTTTGATTGGAACGACGAAGAAGCTGTGCTATTCCCAAACTGGGAAACTGGAATCACCTGATTTGAAAGTGGGATAACTTCTTCATCCCAACTCCTATGAGATTTATTCAACTTCCTGGTGATTCTCCACCACTTTTTGTATCCAAATCAAGCTTTTCACAAAGTGATTCATCCTGGTTTGATTGGAACGACGAAGAAGCTGTGCTATTCCCAAACTGGGAAACTGGAATCACCTGATTTGAAAGTGGGATAACTTCTTCATCCCAACTCCTATGAGATTTATTCAACTTCCTGGTGATTCTCCACCACTTTATGTATCCAAATCAAGCTTCTCACAAAGTGATTCATCCTGTTTTGATTGGAACGACGAAGAAGCTGTGCTATTCCCAAACTGGGAAACTGGAATCACCTGATTTGAAAGTGGGATAACTTCTTCATGCCAACTCCTATGAGATTTATTAAACTTCCTGGTGATTCTCCACCACTTTATGTATCCAAATCAAGCTTCTCACAAAGTGATTCATCCTGGTTTGATTGGAACGACGAAGAAGCTGTGCTATTCCCAAACTGGGAAACTGGAATCACCTGATTTGAAAGTGGGATAACTTCTTCATCCCAACTCCTATGAGATTTATTCAACTTCCTGGTGATTCTCCACCACTTTATGTATCCAAATCAAGCTTCTTACAAAGTGATTCATCCTGTTTTGATTAGAACGACGAAGAAGCTGTGCTATTCCCAAACTGGGAAACTGGAATCACCTTTCATCCTGGTTTGATTGGAACGACGAACAAGCTGTGCTATTCCCAAACTGAGAAACTGGAATCACGTTATTTGAAAGTGGGATAACTTCTTCATCCCAACTCCTATGGGTTTATTAAACTTCCTGGTGATTCTCCACCACTTTTTGTATCCAAATCAAGCTTTTCACAAAGTGATTCATCCTGGTTTGATTGGAACGATGAAGAAGCTGTGCTATTCCCAAACTGGAAACTGGAATCACCTGATTTGAAAGTGGGATAACTTCTTCATCCCAACTCCTATGAGATTTATTAAACTTCCTGGTGATTCTCCACCACTTTTTGTATCCAAATCAAGCTTTTCACAAAGTGATTCATCCTGGTTTGATTGGAACGACGAAGAAGCTGTGCTATTCCCAAACTGGGAAACTGGAATCACCTGATTTGAAAGTGGGATAACTTCTTCTTGCCAACTCCTATGAGATTTATTCAACTTCCTGGTGATTCTCCACCACTTTATGTATCCAAATCAAGCTTCTTACAAAGTGATTCATCCTGGTTTGATTAGAACGACGAAGAAGCTGTGCTATTCCCAAACTGGGAAACTGGAATCACCTGATTTGAAAGTGGGATAACTTCTTCATGCCAACTCCTATGAGATTTATTAAACTTCCTGGTGATTCTCCACCACTTTTTGTATCCAAATCAAGCTTTTCACAAAGTGATTCATCCTGGTTTGATTGGAACGACGAAGAAGCTGTGCTATTCCCAAACTGGGAAACTGGAATCACCTGATTTGAAAGTGGGATAACTTCTTCTTGCCAACTCCTATGAGATTTATTCAACTTCCTGGTGATTCTCCACCACTTTATGTATCCAAATCAAGCTTCTTACAAAGTGATTCATCCTGTTTTGATTGGAACGACGAAGAAGCTGTGCTATTCCCAAACTGGGAAACTGGAATCACCTGATTTGAAAGTGGGATAACTTCTTCATCCCAACTCCTATGAGATTTATTAAACTTCCTGGTGATTCTCCACCACTTTATGTATCCAAATCAAGCTTTTCACAAAGTGATTCATCCTGGTTTGATTGGAACGACGAAGAAGCTGTGCTATTCCCAAACTGGGAAACTGGAATCACCTGATTTGAAAGTGGGATAACTTCTTCTTGCCAACTCCTATGAGATTTATTCAACTTCCTGGTGATTCTCCACCACTTTATGTATCCAAATCAAGCTTCTTACAAAGTGATTCATCCTGGTTTGATTGGAACGACGAAGAAGCTGTGCTATTCCCAAACTGGGAAACTGGAATCACCTGATTTGAAAGTGGGATAACTTCTTCTTGCCAATGAGATTTATTCAACTTCCTGGTGATTCTCCACCACTTTATGTATCCAAATCAAGCTTCTTACAAAGTGATTCATCCTGGTTTGATTAGAACGACGAAGAAGCTGTGCTATTCCCAAACTGGGAAACTGGAATCACCTGATTTGAAAGTGGGATAACTTCTTCATCCCAACTCCTATGAGATTTATTAAACTTCCTGGTGATTCTCCACCACTTTTGTATCCAAATCAAGCTTTTCACAAAGTGATTCATCCTGGTTTGATTGGAACGATGAAGAAGCTGTGCTATTCCCAAACTGGGAAACTGGAATCACCTGATTTGAAAGTGGGATAACTTCTTCTTGCCAACTCCTATGAGATTTATTCAACTTCCTGGTGATTCTCCACCACTTTATGTATCCAAATCAAGCTTCTTACAAAGTGATTCATCCTGGTTTGATTGGAACGACGAAGAAGCTGTGCTATTCCCAAACTGGGAAACTGGAATCACCTGATTTGAAAGTGGGATAACTTCTTCATGCCAACTCCTATGAGATTTATTCAACTTCCTGGTGATTCTCCACCACTTTATGTATCCAAATCAAGCTTCTTACAAAGTGATTCATCCTGTTTTGATTGGAACGACGAAGAAGCTGTGCTATTCCCAAACTGGGAAACTGGAATCACCTGATTTGAAAGTGGGATAACTTCTTCATCCCAACTCCTATGAGATTTATTAAACTTCCTGGTGATTCTCCACCACTTTTGTATCCAAATCAAGCTTTTCACAAAGTGATTCATCCTGGTTTGATTGGAACGACGAAGAAGCTGTGCTATTCCCAAACTGGGAAACTGGAATCACCTGATTTGAAAGTGGGATAACTTCTTCTTGCCAACTCCTATGAGATTTATTCAACTTCCTGGTGATTCTCCACCACTTTATGTATCCAAATCAAGCTTCTTACAAAGTGATTCATCCTGGTTTGATTGGAACGACGAAGAAGCTGTGCTATTCCCAAACTGGGAAACTGGAATCACCTGATTTGAAAGTGGGATAACTTCTTCTTGCCAATGAGATTTATTCAACTTCCTGGTGATTCTCCACCACTTTATGTATCCAAATCAAGCTTCTTACAAAGTGATTCATCCTGTTTTGATTAGAACGACGAAGAAGCTGTGCTATTCCCAAACTGGGAAACTGGAATCACCTGATTTGAAAGTGGGATAACTTCTTCATCCCAACTCCTATGAGATTTATTAAACTTCCTGGTGATTCTCCACCACTTTTTGTATCCAAATCAAGCTTTTCACAAAGTGATTCATCCTGGTTTGATTGGAACGACGAAGAAGCTGTGCTATTCCCAAACTGGGAAACTGGAATCACCTGATTTGAAAGTGGGATAACTTCTTCTTGCCAACTCCTATGAGATTTATTCAACTTCCTGGTGATTCTCCACCACTTTATGTATCCAAATCAAGCTTCTTACAAAGTGATTCATCCTGGTTTGATTAGAACGACGAAGAAGCTGTGCTATTCCCAAACTGGGAAACTGGAATCACCTGATTTGAAAGTGGGATAACTTCTTCATGCCAACTCCTATGAGATTTATTCAACTTCCTGGTGATTCTCCACCACTTTATGTATCCAAATCAAGCTTCTTACAAAGTGATTCATCCTTTTTGATTAGAACGACGAAGAAGCTGTGCTATTCCCAAACTGGGAAACTGGAATCACCTGATTTGAAAGTGGGATAACTTCTTCTTGCCAAAGAGATTTATTCAACTTCCTGGTGATTCTCCACCACTTTATGTATCCAAATCAAGCTTCTTACAAAGTGATTCATCCTGTTTTGATTAGAACGACGAAGAAGCTGTGCTATTCCCAAACTGGGAAACTGGAATCACCTGATTTGAAAGTGGGATAACTTCTTCATCCCAACTCCTATGAGATTTATTAAACTTCCTGGTGATTCTCCACCACTTTTTGTATCCAAATCAAGCTTTTCACAAAGTGATTCATCCTGGTTTGATTGGAACGACGAAGAAGCTGTGCTATTCCCAAACTGGGAAACTGGAATCACCTGATTTGAAAGTGGGATAACTTCTTCATCCCAACTCCTATGAGATTTATTCAACTTCCTGGTGATTCTCCACCACTTTATGTATCCAAATCAAGCTTCTCACAAAGTGATTCATCCTGTTTTGATTAGAACGACGAAGAAGCTGTGCTATTCCCAAACTGGGAAACTGGAATCACCTGATTTGAAAGTGGGATAACTTCTTCATGCCAACTCCTATGAGATTTATTAAACTTCCTGGTGATTCTCCACCACTTTTTGTATCCAAATCAAGCTTCTCACAAAGTGATCCATCCTGGTTTGATTGGAACGACGAAGAAGCTGTGCTATTCCCAAACTGGGAAACTGGAATCACCTGATTTGAAAGTGGGATAACTTCTTCATCCCAACTCCTATGATATTTATTCAACTTCCTGGTGATTGTCCACCTCTTTATGTATCCAAATCAAGCTTCTTACAAAGTGATTCATCCTGTTTTGATTAGAACGACGAAGAAGCTGTGCTATTCCCAAACTGGGAAACTGGAATCACCTTTCATCCTGGTTTGATTGGAACGACGAACAAGCTGTGCTATTCCCAAACTGAGAAACTGGAATCACGTTATTTGAAAGTGGGATAACTTCTGCATCCCAACTACTATGGGTTTATTAAACTTCCTGGTGATTCTCCACCACTTTTTGTATCCAAATCAAGCTTTTCACAAAGTGATTCATCCTGGTTTGATTGGAACGATGAAGAAGCTGTGCTATTCCCAAACTTGAAAGCTGGAATCACCTGATTTGAAAGTGGGATAACTTCTTCATCCCAACTCCTATGAGATTTATTAAACTTCCTGGTGATTCTCCACCACTTTTTGTATCCAAATCAAGCTTTTCACAAAGTGATTCATCCTGGTTTGATTGGAACGATGAAGAAGCTGTGCTATTCCCAAACTGGGAAACTGGAATCACCTGATTTGAAAGTGGGATAACTTCTTCTTGCCAACTCCTATGAGATTTATTCAACTTCCTGGTGATTCTCCACCACTTTATGTATCCAAATCAAGATTCTTACAAAGTGATTCATCCTGGTTTGATTAGAACGACGAAGAAGCTGTGCTATTCCCAAACTGGGAAACTGGAATCACCTGATTTGAAAATGGGAGAACTTCTTCATGCCAACTCCTATGAGATTTATTCAACTTCCTGGTGATTCTCCACCACTTTATGTATCCAAATCAAGCTTCTTACAAAGTGATTCATCCTTTTTTGATTAGAACGACGAAGAAGCTGTGCTATTCCCAAACTGGGAAACTGGAATCACCTGATTTGAAAGTGGGATAACTTCTTCTTGCCAATGAGATTTATTCAACTTTCTGGTGAGTCTCCACCACTTTATGTATCTAAGTCAAGCTTCTTACAAAGTGATTCATCCTTTTTTGATTAGAACGACGAAGAAGCTGTGCTATTCCCAAACTAGGAAACTGGAATCACCTGATTTGAAAGTGGGATAACTTCTTCATCCCAACTTCTATGAGATTTATTAAAATTCCTGGTGATTCTCCACCACTTTTTGTATCCAAATCAAGCTTTTCACAAAGTGATTCATCCTGGTTTGATTGGAACGATGAAGAAGCTGTGCTATTCCCAAACTGGGAAACTGGAATCACCTGATTTGAAAGTGGGATAACTTCTTCTTGCCAACTCCTATGAGATTTATTCAACTTCCTGGTGATTCTCCACCACTTTATGTATCTAAATCAAGCTTCTTACAAAGTGATTCATCCTGGTTTGATTGGAACGACGAACAAGCTGTGCTATTCCCAAACTGAGAAACTGGAATCACGTTATTTGAAAGTGGGATAACTTCTGCATCCCAACTCCTATGGGTTTATTAAACTTCCTGGTGATTCTCCACCACTTTTTGTATCCAAATCAAGCTTTTCAAAAAGTGATTCATCCTGGTTTGATTGGAACGATGAAGAAGCTGTGCTATTCCCAAACTTGAAAGCTGGAATCACCTGATTTGAAAGTGGGATAACTTCTTCATCCCAACTCCTATGAGATTTATTAAACTTCCTGGTGATTCTCCACCACTTTTTGTATCCAAATCAAGCTTTTCACAAAGTGATTCATCCTGGTTTGATTGGAACGATGAAGAAGCTGTGCTATTCCCAAACTGGGAAACTGGAATCACCTGATTTGAAAGTGGGATAACTTCTTCTTGCCAACTCCTATGAGATTTATTCAACTTCCTGGTG
This sequence comes from Brassica napus, assembly GCF_020379485.1. Taxonomy (NCBI): domain Eukaryota; kingdom Viridiplantae; phylum Streptophyta; class Magnoliopsida; order Brassicales; family Brassicaceae; genus Brassica; species Brassica napus. The sequence goes on along the minus strand of NW_026016027.1, from coordinate 48,474 downwards.
ATTCTCCACCACTTTATGTATCAAAATCAAGCTTCTTACAAAGTGATTCATCCTGGTTTGATGGAACGACGAAGAAGCTGTGCTATTCCCAAACTGGAATCACCTGATTTGAAAGTGGGATTACTTCTTCATCCCAACTCCTATGAGATTTATTAAACTTCCTGGTGATTCTCCACCACTTTATGTATCCAAATCAAGCTTTTCACAAAGTGATTCATCCTGGTTTGATTGGAACGATGAAGAAGCTGTGCTATTCCCAAACTGGGAAACTGGAATCACATGATTTGAAAGTGGGATAACTTCTTCTTGCCAACTCCTATGAGATTTATTCAACTTCCTGGTGATTCTCCATCACTTTATGTATCTAAATCAAGCTTCTTACAAAGTGATTCATCCTGGTTTGATTGGAACGACGAACAAGCTGTGCTATTCCCAAACTGGGAAACTGGAATCACGTTATTTGAAAGTGGGATTACTTCTTCATCCCAACTGTTGAGATGTGTTGAGGTATATGTGAAGGCATTGAGGAGTTAAGGACATGAGAAAGCTAAGGAGTGAAAGGAAAGGGAGTTAAGAGTAAACTAAGGCATGGTACGGACGGGCCATCCGTACACTGACCGTACCAAGGTAAAACTAGGATGGTAACTTCACCGAGTAACTCTTATGGACCGAGGTGAAGTTACACTCGACCAAAAGCCTATCCAGACGTTGGAGTGGATAAGGGAGGCGCGGCTTGACAGCTAGGACAGGCTGGCAAGGGCTGGAAAGGAAGAGCATCTTGGACCAGGATCAGGAAGATTCCCGAACGTGTGAAGCTAGTCATTGGCCGGTTCAAACAAAAGCAAAGGCTCTTCCCTTGACCTCACATGCTTATCTACTCTTGTGTTTCGAAAACCCTAATGTCTAGAACAATATAAATATGTAACCTCACTCATTAATAAGATCATACAGTTCTGAGTCTCTCTCTAATTTCCTAAGTCACCATGATTCTCTCTTAGACACTAAACAGCTCTCAAGTCTCTTAATCTTTCACAATCTCTTCTTAATCTCTACTTAAACTCTTACTTATATTCTAGTTACTCTAAGGATCTCTAAATATCATATGGTATCAGAGCCAGGTTCATTAGAATATGGGGTTTGATCTTTAGAGAGTTACAAGCTGAAGGCTTTGAAGCTACACGCGAGTGGCTTTGAAGGTGTTTGGGCTGTGCTACGTTCAGTGTGTGTTTACGCGATCCTAGACTCAAGATTGGTGTGTGTACGTGATTCAAGACTCAAGATTTCATCAGATTCAAGCTGTTCAAGTCAAGCTGAGCAAAGATGGAACATGGTATGAACATGAGGATGAAGGTAGCGGTTACTTTCAAAGGTAACAACTACCTTGTGTGGTCTCGGATGGTGAAGACTGCGGTGGGAAGTGAAAGATTAAGAGAATGAAATGATTTAGAGAAGATTAAGGAACAGAATGAGAGATTATGAAGAGATTAGACTAGAATCATGATTAAGAGAGTATGAACTTAGAGAGATAAACTCAGAACTGTGTATTTTATTATTAATGACAAGAGTTACAATATATAGTGTGAGATCATAAGGGTTTTCGAAATCAAAGAGCTAAGCTAAGCATGTAAAGTCAACAAGGAGAGGATAAGCTTTCTTTAGACCGGCCAATCAGCTTCTCCACATGCTTGGAGTATCTGGCATCTTGGACCGAGATGCTCTTGCCTTTCCAGCTGTGCCAGCCTGTCAAGCCGCGCCTCTTCTTATCCTCCAACGGTCTGATCCATCAGCCAAAGCCTCTCCTTTCCACATGAGTTACTCGGGTAACTTCTTGTGACCGTGTGGTCGAGGTTTCACTTATCTGAATGTGTACGGACCGTACGGCCTTGTACGGTCAGGCCATTGTGAACCTCTCCCATCACACCAATGCTTAACATACTCCCTTCAGTCTTAACCCCCTTTGTGCTTCACATCTTTATACTTAACTCTTCAACACTCCCCCTCAAGCTTAGCTTTGTGAAGTCTAAGCTTGGACACTATGAGATCTTCCTCATTAAAAACCTCACCAAAGAAAACCCATTGGGACAAAACTTTGATGAGGGAAAAAGAGTAAAGACCTCATAGTAAGGGGCTCAGCTCCTAGGTGAAAGATCAATGAGTCCCAACCTGATGTAGATGGACTCCATTGTCTTCATCCTTGCCGCTTTTGTGAACACATCAGCCAGTTGATCCTCACTCCTTGTATAGCATGGCAGAATCACTCCCAAGACTATCATCTGCCTCACCTTGTGACAATCCACTTCAATGTGCTTGGTTCTCTCATGGAAGACTGAGTTGGAGGCAATGTGGATTGCGGCTTGGTTATCACAATGCATTATCATTGGCGCCACTTGCTCAATCTCAATGTGCTTCAAGATCCCCTTGATCCATACCAACTCATTAGTGAGCTTCAGCATTGCTCTATACTCTGCCTCCGCACTAGAACATGAGACCACCTTCTGCTTCTTGCTCTTCCAAGTCACAAGGTTCCCTCCAATGAAGGTGCAGTAGCCGGTTGTAGATCTTCTGTCTGCTCTATCTCCAGCCCAATCTGCATCACAGTAGCCAACAACTTCTGTACTCCCATTGCATCCCATCCAGACTCCTTGGCCTGGTGATCCGTTGAGGTAGCTTAGCACTCTATCTACCATTCTCCAATGGTGATCCTTTGGAGCTTGCATGTGTTAACTCACCTGATTCACAGCAAAGCAGATATCAGGTCGTGTGATTGTTAGGTAGATTAGCTTACCCACTAGCTTCCTATAAAGCTTAGGGTCATGGAACAGCTTGCTGTCTTCAAGCTCCCCCTCTCTTGGTACTTTGTACCCATCCTCCATTGGCATTTTCGCGGTTTGTCCTCCAAATTTACCTGCATCTTTCAAAAGATCAAGTGTATATTTTCTTTGGGACATGAATAATCCTTCCTTGGATCTACAAATCTCAATCCCAAGAAAGTATTTCATCTCTCCAAGATCTTTAATCTCAAACACAGACTTGAGATAGTCTTTGGTTTCTTGTATTCCAACCTTATCACTCCCAGTAATGATAATGTCATCAACATAGACCAATAGACAGATGATACCTGAGGTTGTGTTTAGAGTGAACAAGGTATGGTCCAGTTCAGACTTCCTGAAGCCTTTTCCATTCAGTGTAGTACTCAGCTTATGGTACCAGGCTCTAGGTGATTGCTTCAATCCATAGATAGCCTTCTTCAATCTTAGGACATTCCCTGGCTTCACAAGACTCTCAAGACCCGGAGGAGGCTGCATATACACCTCATCTTCAAGTTCCCCTTGTAGAAATGCATTCTTCACATCCATTTGCCACAATCCCCATTCAAGGTTAGTAGCAATTGATAAGATGATTCTGATGGTGTGAAGCTTAGCTACTGGAGCAAATGTGTCTATGTAGTCCTCTCCATATGTCTGTGTAAACCCTCTAGCCACAAGCCTGGTATTCTTCCTATCAACCGTCCCATCTGGTCTATACTTGATTGTAAATATCCATTTACATGATACTGCCTTCTTCCCTTGAGGCAGCTCACTCTCATACCAGGTTCCATTCTTAACCATAGCATCAGCCTCATCCGCAACTGAGTTTCTCCACTCTTTGTCTTTCATTGCCTCCTCATATGTCCTTGGTATGTAGCTTGTATCCAAACTTGTCATAAAGGCACAATGCTCGTTTGGGAACTCGGCAAATGAACAGACAGCTTGACTAGGATGTGCAACGGCTTGAGCATTGTAATAGACTCTGGTATTGGTCCAGTTAGATGGATCCTTCCTTACTCTCGTACTTCTTCTTAATGGCACTGTCTCCATACGTGGCTCACTGACCACATCAGGCTCTATAGCCGTTTCATTCAGTACCTCTTCCCTTTCTTCAGGTTGTATCTCCATCTGATCTCTTCTTTCTTCAGTTGCATCTTCATTGTGCATCACTTGTTGATCAGGACTTGAGCTCCCTTCATTCTCATGAGCTGTATCAGACTTGTTTCCCCCTTCATGATCAGCATGGGATGTGTCTTCAGCTTCATTTTGAACTGGTGCTTCTCGCCCTTTTGGATCCTGGGTTGTATTGATCCCAAGACCATCCAAGATCATCCTAAGACTCGCGGCCTTATCAGATGGTTGAGCTAGATCTTCCAGATCTTCCCAGCTCCTTTCTTCATAGTAACCTTTAGTTTCTATGAACTTTACGTCCCTTGAAACTAGAAGTCTTCTTGTTTGCGGATCAAAGCATTTGTATCCTCTTTGTGTTGTTGATGTTGAGATGAGGTAATAAAGAGTGAATACATTGATAGAGAAAGAGGATTGAGACATACAGTAACTTTGGAGTTTTACCACAGTAACTTTGTTTTACTGTGGTAACTAAGTAAAAGCTTGGAAACTTACCTTGCTTCACCTTGGAGAGTTAGCCACGACCAAAAGGTTCTGGATAAGGAAGGGGCAGTCTGGATAAGGTTTCCTCACAGCTAGAGAGGCTGGAGACAGGCTGTAAAGTAGAAAGCATCTAGTAAAAGATGCCAAAGGGGATCAAGCATGTGAAGACTCCCATTGGCTGCTTTTGGATAGCTCTCTTTGACTACACATGCTCTGAATCTCTACCCTATCAGATACATTTCGAAAATGGATTGTCTCACTCATATAAATATGTTGTAAACCTCATCTTTAATAATTAATGGAGTTTTGAGTATTCTCTCTATTCTCTCTCTACTTATTCTCTTAATCTCTTTAATCTTACACAAAACAATCTGATTGTTCTTAAACACACTCTAATACACAAAAGTGTTTATGGTATCAGAGCCAGGTTACTAAAAGGGTGGAAGTGTGTTATTCATGTTCTTAAAAATCTGGTTTTGTGTTCTTGAGCTGTTCTTGATGTTCTTGAGTGTTCTTGGTGGTTTTGAGCTCTGTTCTTCATTTGCTGGGTTTTATTGAGGACATCTGATGGAGTCAAACGTGAGCAGAGAGATGAAGACAAGATCAAGTTATCAAGTGAAGAAAGGGAGAGAAAATGAGTGGATCTGGTCAGGTTGGGTAGAGACAGCTTTGGAAAGCTGTGGGATTTGGAGTAATCATGTAAAGGAAGAGCCTTTAAAGGTGAGAGCTGCTGAGAAAGATCAGACAGCAAGTTTGAAGGAGATTCAAGTAAAGGTAGAACCTTTAAAGGAGGTAGCTGCTGAAGAAGGTCAGACAGCAAGGTTGGAGGTTCATGAAGCCAAGGGCGTGATCTATAGTCTAGGACAAGGGAAGGACGAGTTGTATCAGCTTGTGGGGAGGCTGAGAGAAGTAGAATCAGAGTTGGGTATGGTGAAAACTCATACAGGAAGGAGGAAGCAAGATGTGATCTTTAGCTTTCTTATGGGAGAGATATGTGAGCTGGTTGAACACATTTGTGATGTGTGGGAGATAAACAAGAAGCCAGGTAGATGGAAGAGAGGTACAAGCTGCAAGAAGGGAAAGTTGAGAAAGCTTTCTAAGATGTGGGTTATGATGAGCAGATTATGGAGGAAGGATATCAAGGAGAGTATGCAAGTAGGAGAGTGTTTCTACTCAGCTTACATGGGAGAATCTGAAGAGAGCAGTGGGGTTATGAGGAAGCTAGAGTCAAAAGGAGCGGATGAACCTGTCACAAAGGATGAATGGGATGAGTTTGTCAAGTATGTGTATGCTTTGGCTACGACCCGGAGACAAGGTGCTCCTGCCAAAGCATCCACATCCAACAAACCCATCATTATTGATTCTGGAGCAAGTCATCACATGATTAGTGACAGAAGCTTAATGAGTGATGTAAAGAAAGCTACTGGGGGTGTGATGATAGCAAATGGTGATAGGATTCCAATAGAAGGAGTTGGAAAGCTCAAGCTATTTGATAAAGACTCAGATGCCTTCTACATGCCACAATTTGCTTCAAATCTACTATCTGTGAGGAAAGCCACGATTGATCTTGGCTGTCAGGTAGTCTTCAGGCCAGATGATGTTGAGTTCCAAGATTTGAAGACTGGAAGGGTCATTGGGAGAGGAGACAGCAAGAATAATCTATACCAGCTCCAATTGGCTAAGATCTCTAAACCCTTTGATTCTATGTGTTTGAGTAGTACTTATGAGAAGATTGATAGTAGTACTTGGCATGCTAGATTGGGACATCCTCATGCTCGTGCTATTGAATTGATAATTCCTAATATGTCATTTAATCACTTGGAGTGTGAAGCATGCATATTAGGAAAGCATTGTAGGACTGTTTTTCCAACATCAGAAACTACTTATGAGCATTGCTTTGATCTAGTTCATTCAGATGTGTGGACTGCTCCTTGTTTGTCTAGAGATAGCCAGAAGTACTTTGTGACATTCATTGATGAGAAGTCTAAGTATACTTGGCTTACATTGCTTCCATCTAAAGATAGGGTGCTAGAAGCATTTATGAACTTCCAAGCATATGTATCTAATCAATACAATGCTACTGTGAAGGTACTGAGATCAGATAATGGAGGTGAATACATCAGCAATGCCTTCAAGAGTCATCTAGCCAAGCATGGGATTGTGCATCAGACTAGCTGCCCTTATACACCACAGCAGAATGGTGTAGCTGAGAGGAAGAACAGGCACTTGATGGAGGTTGCTAGATCAATGATGTTTCATGCAAATGTACCAAAACGCTTTTGGAGTGATGCTGTGCAGACTGCTTGCTATCTCATCAACCGGGTTCCAACCAAGATATTGAAGAATCTGTCTCCATTTGAAGTGTTGAACAAGAGCAAACCTGTCATTGATCACCTACGTGTCTTTGGGTGTGTGTGCTATGTCATGGTTCCAGGAGAGCAGAGAAACAAGCTGGAGGCAAAGAGTACTAAGGCTATGTTCATTGGTTACTCTATCACTCAGAAGGGGTACAAGTGCTATGATCCTGAAGCAAGGAGGGTGATGGTATCTAGAGAAGTGAAGTTTGTTGAAACAAAAGGTTATTATGAAGAAAAGGAGTGGGAAAATCTGAAAGATTTGTCTCAAGCTCCATCTGATAAGGCAACAATACTGAGAGTGTTGTTGGAGAAGCTTGGGATAGGGTTATCCCAGGATCAGGAAGCAGGAAGGAGAGAGCCTTCCAATCAGACTGGTGGAGCTGGAAGAACAACTCCTCTTGATCATGAGAGGGGGAATGGAACTGAATCTGGTGAGCAAGAGCAAAACCAAGAGAATTCAGGTCTTCATGATCAAGATATATCACAAGAAGTTGAGAACAATGTTCAGTCTAGTGGAGAAGTGGATGAGGTTCAGTCTAGTGGAGAAGTGGATGAGGTTCAATCTAGTGGAGAAGAACAAGTTGGACCGGCCAGTTCAGAAGAAGAGCAAGTGGAGCCGGCTAGTGTGCAAACTGAAGATCAGGTTCAAGCTTTGAGGAGGAGCACAAGGATAAAGAGGGATCCTTCCAACTGGGTAAACACGAGAGTGTACTACAATGCCCAGGCTGTGGAGCATCCTTCTCAAGCCGTGTGTTCCTTTGCTGAGTTTCCAGAGGAGCATTATGCCTTTATGATTAGTCTGGATGAGAGTTATGTACCAAGAACTTATGAAGAAGCTATGTTAGACAAGGAATGGAAAGAATCAGTGGGAGCTGAAGCAGGTGCTATGATCAAAAATGATACATGGTATGAGAGTGAGCTGCCTAAGGGAAAGAAGGCTGTATCTAGTAGATGGATCTTCACAATCAAGTATCTAGCAAATGGACAGATTGATAGGAAGAAGACTAGATTGGTTGCAAGAGGATTTACACAGACCTATGGAGAAGATTACATTGATACCTTTGCACCAGTAGCTAAGCTGCACACAGTTCGGATTGTGTTGTCCATTGCGACAAACTTGGAGTGGGATTTGTGGCAGATGGATGTGAAGAATGCTTTCTTACAAGGTGAGCTAGAAGATGAGGTATACATGCTTCCTCCTCCTGGTCTTGAGCATCTAGTAAAACCAGGGAATGTTTTGAGATTGAAGAAGGCAATATATGGGCTTAAGCAGTCTCCTAGAGCTTGGTACAGGAAGCTGAGTACAACTCTCAATGGGAGAGGATTCAGGAAGTCTGAACTTGATCATACACTCTTCACTTTGGTTACTCCATCAGGGATCATTGTGATACTGGTATATGTGGATGATTTGATTATCACAGGGAGTGATAAGGCTGGGATTAAAGCCACTAAAGAGTTCCTCAAGTCTGTGTTTGATATCAAAGACTTGGGAGAGATGAAGTATTTCTTGGGGATTGAGATATGCAGATCCAAGGAGGGTTTGTTTATGTGTCAAAGGAAGTATACAATGGATATGCTGAAGGAGTCTGATGTACTTGGAGGAAAGGTAGCCAAGACACCTCTTGAAGAGGGGTATAAGGTCTTACGTGAGGGGGAGGTTGAAGAGAACCAGTTGTTTGAGGATGCTAAGCTGTATAGGAAGATGGTTGGCAAGCTGATCTACTTGACTATTACCAGGCCAGATATATGCTTTGCTGTGAATCAAGTGAGTCAACATATGCAGGCGCCAAAGGTCCATCACTGGAAGATGGTTGATAGGATACTGAGGTATCTGAGTGGGACGGCTGGACAAGGAGTTTGGATGGGCTGTAATGGCAGTACAGAAGTGGTTGGGTATTGTGATGCTGATTGGGCAGGAGATAGAGTGGACAGGAGATCAACTACTGGGTATTGTACATTCATTGGAGGGAACTTGGTTACTTGGAAGAGTAAGAAGCAGAAGGTTATCTCTTGTTCAAGTGCTGAAGCTGAGTATAGAGCCATGTTGAAGCTGACAAACGAGTTGGTGTGGATTAAGGGGATCTTGAAGCATCTAGAGATTGAGCAGAGCACTCCTATGACTATGCATTGTGACAATCAAGCAGCTATCCACATTGCCTCCAACTCAGTGTTTCATGAGAGAACAAAGCACATAGAGGTGGATTGTCATAAGGTGAGACAGATGATTATCTTAGGAGTGATTCTACCATGTTATACAAGAAGTGAAGATCAGCTTGCAGATGTGTTTACCAAGGCAGCGAGATTGAAGACAATGGAGTCCATACTATCCAGGCTTGGACTCATTGATCTTACTCCCAGGAGCTGAACCCCTTAACCATGGAGTCTCCACTCTTTTTCCCTCATCAAAGTTTTATCCCAATGGGTTTTCTTTGGTGAGGTTTTTAATGAGGGAGGTCTTCATGGTTTCCAAGCTTGACTTGTTCCACATGGTCAAGCTTGAGGGGGAGTGTTGAGATGAGGTAATAAAGAGTGAATACATTGATAGAGAAAGAGGATTGAGACATACAGTAACTTTGGAGTTTTACCACAGTAACTTTGTTTTACTGTGGTAACTAAGTAAAAGCTTGGAAACTTACCTTGCTTCACCTTGGAGAGTTAGCCACGACCAAGGAGCTTCTGGATAAGGAAGGGGCAGTCTGGATAAGGTTTCCTCACAGCTAGAGAGGCTGGAGACAGGCTGTAAAGTAGAAAGCATCTAGTAAAAGATGCCAAAGGGGATCAAGCATGTGAAGACTCCCATTGGCTGCTTTTGGATAGCTCTCTTTGACTACACATGCTCTGAATCTCTACCCTATCAGATACATTTCGAAAATGGATTGTCTCACTCATATAAATATGTTGTAAACCTCATCTTTAATAATTAATGGAGTTTTGAGTATTCTCTCTATTCTCTCTCTACTTATTCTCTTAATCTCTTTAATCTTACACAAAACAATCTGATTGTTCTTAAACACACTCTAATACACAAAAGTGTTTAGTTGAGTATCCCACAAACATGGCTTTGGTACTCTTAGGCTCCAACTTGTTCCTCATGTCTCCTGGAATCAGCACATAACATAGGCTTCCGAACACTCTCAAATGGCTTAGAGATGGCTTGACCTTATTCAGTACTTCAAACGGTGATTGATCTTCCAAGACTCTTGTAGGAATTCGGTTGATCAAGTAGCAGGCTGAGATCACAGCATCACTCCAAAATCTCTTTGGGACATTGGTTTGAAACATCATTGATCTTGCAACCTCCATTAGATGTCTGTTCTTTCTCTCAGCCACACCATTTTGTTGTGGAGTGTAAGGACAGCTAGTTTGATGAAGGATTCCGTGTAAGGCTAGATGTTGCTTGAAGGCATTGCTTGTATATTCCCCACCATTATCTGATCTGAAAATCTTAAGCTTGGCATTATAATGGTTAGATACATAAGCTTGAAAGTTTTTAAATGCTTCAAGAACTCTATCCTTAGTTTTAATGAGTGTTATCCAGGTGTATTTGGATTTTTCATCAATGAATGTTACAAAGTACTTATAATTTTCCCTAGACAAGCAAGGAGCAGTCCAAACATCAGAATGCACAAGATCAAAGCATTTCTCATATATAGTAGTTGAGTTTTTAAAGACTGTCTTACAATGTTTGCCCAAGATACATGCTTCACATTCATTATTTTTAAACATGACACCTGGTAACATTAAGCTTAAAGCCCTAACATGTGGATGACCTAATCTAGCATGCCATAATGCATCATTATTCAAACTAGAGATAGAACTAAACGAGAAACTTGAATTTGAAATGGGAGCTATGTCTTCTAGCATATAAAGCTCTCCTTTGGTAACTCCCTTGCCAATCATCTTTCTTGTGTCAATATCCTGAAACTTCACATCATTAGGACTAAAGATAACATTACAATGTAGATCAGTAGTACATCTTTTAACAGATAATAAATTTGATGTGAATTCAGGCATATAGAAAGCTTTAGACTCCTTATCAAACAGATTTAGATTTCCTATCCCTTTAATTGCAATTCTATCACCATTTGCAATCATCACATTTCCACAAGCAGGTTCTATATCCTTAATGAGACTAGTGTCACTAATCATGTGATGTGATGCACCTGAATCTACAATCAAAGGTTTTATCACATTTTTAGCAGCAAGTGTTCTAGGCAAATCATTCAAGCTGTTTAGAAATCTAGATGCATCATTTATCTCACTGTTATGACTTAGATAACCATGAGTTCTATCTATGTATGATGCAGCAAGAGAATATCCTAGAGGAGTGTTCATACAGTTACCATTCTCCTTGAGAGCTTTGATAAGGGCATCAATGTCTGATCTCGTTATCATCTCACCATCAGTGCTCTTCCCCGGAGTGTGCTGAGTGGTTAAGGCCTTCCCTTCACCTTCTCGCATGGCCTGTCCAGCTCCGGATGTTCCAGCTTCACTAGCTCCATCAGACAGATGCGCCCTTGCCTCTCTATCCCTCATGAACTTGGTAGGCTTGAGGTGAGGGTGTAGAATCCAGCATTGGCTCCTCTTATGGCCCTGCTTCTTGCAATGATCACACTTTCCTCCAAACTTCCCTTCATTGTAAGCCGCTTTGTTTGCTTGGATAGCATCAGCTTGATTTGCGAGTGTAAGCTCCCCCTTTCCTCCAAACAACCCAACTGATCCCTCCTCTCTTTGTATCTGCGCACATACATCTTCAAGGGAAGGGAGCTTTGGTGATCTCAAGATGTGCTTGATGAGGTCATTGTAGACCGGATTCAAGGTGAGCAACAACCCGAACACTTGATCCTGCTCTCTTCTCTCCATGAGAACATCTTGATCAGTGGTGTTAGGCCTCAGCATCTCTAGCTCAGACCATAAGACCATAAGGCTCTGAACTTTCCCAAGTGTTTAGTAAACTCCACCTCTTCTTGCACAAGTGTGTTGATTGATCTCTTCAACTCAAACACACGGCTCAGATTAGAGATGTTACCGTAGACCTTTTGGAGCGTATCCCACAGGTCCTTTGGCGTCTCACAGTAGCTGTAGGCTTCCAGGATTGAAGCTTCAAGTGACCCATGTAGTACAGTAAGCACCTTCAAGTCATCTTGATCCCACTTCTCTTGATCTACCACCATCAGCTCTTGACCGCCTTCTCCTTCTTTAGCAACTGGTTTCGGAGCTCCATCTGAGATATGGCTCCATAAACCCTTGCTCCCAACTGCCGCTTTCACCAAGCGAGACCACAACAGGTAGTTAGTACCACCCTTCAACGTAACCGCAACCGAGAGAGCCTTGCTCTTGCTTTCTTCCATTCCAAATGCTTAAGAACAACCGTAAATGAAATGAAGCTGAAGATTACTGAGATTTAGAAACCAGGAAATGGGCAACCTGGCTCTGATACCATGAAAGATTAAGAGAATGAAATGATTTAGAGAAGATTAAGGAACAGAATGAGAGATTATGAAGAGATTAGACTAGAATCATGATTAAGAGAGTATGAACTTAGAGAGATAAACTCAGAACTGTATGTTTTATTATTAATGACAAGAGTTACAATATATAGTGTGAGATCATAAGGGTTTTCGAAATCAAAGAGCTAAGCTAAGCATGTGAAGTCAACAAGGAGAGGATAAGCTTTCTTTAGACCGGCCAATCAGCTTCTCCACATGCTTGGAGTATCTGGCATCTTGGACCAAGATGCTCTTGCCTTTCCAGCTGTGCCAGCCTGTCAAGCCGCGCCTCTTCTTATCCTCCAACGGTCTGATCCATCAGCCAAAGCCTCTCCTTTCCACATGAGTTACTCGGGTAACTTCTTGTGACCGTGTGGTCGAGGTTTCACTTATCTGAATGTGTACGGACCGTACGGCCTTGTACGGCCTTGTACGGTCAGGCCATTGTGAACCTCTCCCATCACACCAATGCTTAACATACTCCCTTCAGTCTTAACCCCCTTTGTGCTTCACATCTTTATACTTAACTCTTCAACAGGAAGTAAGGGTTTGTGGGGGCACATCACAACAGGGGAGGCTCCGAAACTCATTACTCAGGGAGGAGATCAAGAAGAGGTCTCCAATGAAGTGGCTGTAGAGAAATGGCAACAAGAAGACATGCTGGTGATGACGGTTTTACACGCATCCTTGGATCCAGCTATCCTGGATGCCTACAGCTACTGTGAATCAGCCAAGGAGCTGTGGGACACGCTGAAGAAGGTGTATGGGAACATCTCCAACCTCAGCCATGTGTTTGAAGTGAAGCAAGCTATCAACCGTCTAGTACAAGAGGATATGGAGTTCACTAAGCACTTGGGAAGGTTCAGATCCTTATGGTCAGAACTGGAGATGCTGAGGCCGAGCACAACTGATCCTGATCAGTTGAATGAGAGGCGTGAGCAAGATAAGGTCTTTGGGCTGCTTCTCACGTTGAACCCGGCCTACACTCAACTCATCCAGCACATGTTAAGGGCTGACAAGCTTCCGGACCTTGAGGATGTGTGTGCGCAAATCCAAAGGGAGCAAGGGTCTATGGGGTTGTTTGGAGGAAAGGGGGAGCTCTCTCTTGCCAATCAGGCAGCTCATGAGGACTTAACCGAAGCTCCACAAGCTAACAAGGCATCTCACGGGAAGTATGAGGACAGGAAGTTCAATGGTAACTGTGAACATTGCAAGAAGCATGGTCATAAGAAGAGCCAATGTTGGATACTACACCCACACCTCAAGCCGGCCAAGTTCATGAAGGAGCGTGAGGGAAGGGCAAATGTGACTGAAGGATCAAGTGGAGCTGGCACCATCAAGACAAGTGAGGTGGATGGTCATGGAAGCAATGATGGGAATGGGAAGTCTCTGGTGGCTTACACAGGCGCCTCAAGCTCATGCAGCAACAATGACTACATCAGGAGATCAGACCTTGATGCACTCTTCAAAATGCTAAAGGAAAACGGTAACACTTATGGTTATTCCTTTGGAGCCTCTATGATTGCATATAAGGATGATCACTTGATTAGAGAACTAGTAGAACGGTTAGAAGCTAGGAATGAGTATAGATATGCACACATTGCTAGAAATGATAGGATGTCTCCATCACTTAGTAATCTATGTCATAATGCTAAACGAGTAGATAAACCATTGATTATTGATTCTGGTGCATCACATCATATGATAAGTGATGAGAAACTGATTAAGGATATAGAACCTACTCATGGGCATGTAATGATAGCAAATGGAGATAAGATACCTATTAAGGGAATAGGGAAGCTTAAGTTGTTTAACAAAGAATCTAAAGCTTTTTACATGCCTGAATTCACATCAAACCTATTATCTGTAAAGAAATGTACTAATGATTTACAATGCAATGTTATCTTTAGTCCTAATGATGTGAAATTTCAGGATATTGAGAGCAGTAGATTGATTGGGAAAGGAGTGACTAAAGGAGATCTCTATATGCTTGAAGAACTCACTTCTGTTCCTGATTATAGTTGCTCGTTTACTTCTGCTTCTTTGTTGAATAAACATGCATTGTGGCATGCTAGAGTAGGACACCCTCATGTTAAAGCTTTGAACTTAATGGTACCAGGTGTTGTGTTTGAAAACAAAAATTGTGAAGCTTGCATTTTAGGCAAGCATTGTAGGAATGTGTTTCAAAAGTCTACTACCGTTTATGAGAATTGCTTTGATCTAGTTCATTCAGATGTGTGGACTGCCCCTTGCTTATCTAGAGATAGCTATAAGTATTTTGTCACATTCATTGATGAAAAATCCAAATACACCTGGTTAACCTTAATTCAGACCAAAGATAGGGTGCTTGATGCATTTAGGAACTTTCAAACTTATGTGACTAACCATTATCATGCTAAGATTAAAATTTTGAGATCAGATAATGGAGGAGAGTACACAAGCAATGCATTCAAGCAACACTTATCACAATATGGGATTCTACATCAAACAAGTTGTCCGTATACTCCACAGCAAAATGGAGTGGCTGAGAGGAAGAATAGGCACCTCATGGAGGTGGCAAGGTCACTTATGTTTCAGAGTAACGTTCCAAAGAGATTTTGGAGTGATGCGGTTGCCACTGCTTGTTACTTGATCAATAGAACTCCAACCAAGATTCTGAATGAGAAGGCTCCATTTGAAGTTCTAAACAAGTACAAGCCAGTTCTTGATTACTTGAAAGTCTTTGGATGTCTATGCTTTGTGCTCAAACCAGGAGAGATGCGCAACAAGCTAGAAGCAAGAAGTGTTGAAGAGTTAAGTATAAAGATGTGAAGCACAAAGGGGGTTAAGACTGAAGGGAGTATGTTAAGCATTGGTGTGATGGGAGAGGTTCACAATGGCCTGACCGTACAAGGCCGTACAAGGCCGTACGGTCCGTACACATTCAGATAAGTGAAACCTCAACCACACGGTCACAAGAAGTTACCCGAGTAACTCATGTGGAAAGGAGAGGCTTTGGCTGATGGATCAGACCGTTGGAGGATAAGAAGAGGCGCGGCTTGACAGGCTGGCACAGCTGAAAAGGCAAGAGCATCTTGGTCCAAGATGCCAGATACTCCAAGCATGTGGAGAAGCTGATTGGCCGGTCTAAAGAAAGCTTATCCTCTCCTTGTTGACTTCACATGCTTAGCTTAGCTCTTTGATTTCGAAAACCCTTATGATCTCACACTATATATTGTAACTCTTGTCATTAATAATAAAACATACAGTTCTGAGTTTATCTCTCTAAGTTCATACTCTCTTAATCATGATTCTAGTCTAATCTCTTCATAATCTCTCATTCTGTTCCTTAATCTTCTCTAAATCATTTCATTCTCTTAATCTTTCATGGTATCAGAGCCAGGTTGCCCATTTCCTGGTTTCTAAATCTCAGTAATCTTCAGCTTCATTTCATTTACGGTTGTTCTTAAGCATTTGGAATGGAAGAAAGCAAGAGCAAGGCTCTCTCGGTTGCGGTTACGTTGAAGGGTGGTACTAACTACCTGTTGTGGTCTCGCTTGGTGAAAGCGGCAGTTGGGAGCAAGGGTTTATGGAGCCATATCTCAGATGGAGCTCCGAAACCAGTTGCTAAAGAAGGAGAAGGCGGTCAAGAGCTGATGGTGGTAGATCAAGAGAAGTGGGATCAAGATGACTTGAAGGTGCTTACTGTACTACATGGGTCACTTGAAGCTTCAATCCTGGAAGCCTACAGCTACTGTGAGACGCCAAAGGACCTGTGGGATACGCTCCAAAAGGTCTACGGTAACATCTCTAATCTGAGCCGTGTGTTTGAGTTGAAGAGATCAATCAACACACTTGTGCAAGAAGAGGTGGAGTTTACTAAACACTTGGGAAAGTTCAGAGCCTTATGGTCTGAGCTAGAGATGCTGAGGCCTAACACCACTGATCAAGATGTTCTCATGGAGAGAAGAGAGCAGGATCAAGTGTTTGGGTTGTTGCTCACCTTGAATCCGGTCTACAATGACCTCATCAAGCACATCTTGAGATCACCAAAGCTCCCTTCCCTTGAAGATGTATGTGCGCAGATACAAAGAGAGGAGGGATCAGTTGGGTTGTTTGGAGGAAAGGGGGAGCTTACACTCGCAAATCAAGCTGATGCTATCCAAGCAAACAAAGCGGCTTACAATGAAGGGAAGTTTGGAGGAAAGTGTGATCATTGCAAGAAGCAGGGCCATAAGAGGAGCCAATGCTGGATTCTACACCCTCACCTCAAGCCTACCAAGTTCATGAGGGATAGAGAGGCAAGGGCGCATCTGTCTGATGGAGCTAGTGAAGCTGGAACATCCGGAGCTGGACAGGCCATGCGAGAAGGTGAAGGGAAGGCCTTAACCACTCAGCACACTCCGGGGAAGAGCACTGATGGTGAGATGATAAGGAGATCAGACATTGATGCCCTTATCAAAGCTCTCAAGGAGAATGGTAACTGTATGAACACTCCTCTAGGATATTCTCTTGCTGCATCATACATAGATAGAACTCATGGTTATCTAAGTCATAACAGTGAGATAAATGATGCATCTAGATTTCTAAACAGCTTGAATGATTTGCCTAGAACACTTGCTGCTAAAAATGTGATAAAACCTTTGATTGTAGATTCAGGTGCATCACATCACATGATTAGTGACACTAGTCTCATTAAGGATATAGAACCTGCTTGTGGAAATGTGATGATTGCAAATGGTGATAGAATTGCAATTAAAGGGATAGGAAATCTAAATCTGTTTGATAAGGAGTCTAAAGCTTTCTATATGCCTGAATTCACATCAAATTTATTATCTGTTAAAAGATGTACTACTGATCTACATTGTAATGTTATCTTTAGTCCTAATGATGTGAAGTTTCAGGATATTGACACAAGAAAGATGATTGGCAAGGGAGTTACCAAAGGAGAGCTTTATATGCTAGAAGACATAGCTCCCATTTCAAATTCAAGTTTCTCGTTTAGTTCTATCTCTAGTTTGAATAATGATGCATTATGGCATGCTAGATTAGGTCATCCACATGTTAGGGCTTTAAGCTTAATGTTACCAGGTGTCATGTTTAAAAATAATGAATGTGAAGCATGTATCTTGGGCAAACATTGTAAGACAGTCTTTAAAAACTCAACTACTATATATGAGAAATGCTTTGATCTTGTGCATTCTGATGTTTGGACTGCTCCTTGCTTGTCTAGGGAAAATTATAAGTACTTTGTAACATTCATTGATGAAAAATCCAAATACACCTGGATAACACTCATTAAAACTAAGGATAGAGTTCTTGAAGCATTTAAAAACTTTCAAGCTTATGTATCTAACCATTATAATGCCAAGCTTAAGATTTTCAGATCAGATAATGGTGGGGAATATACAAGCAATGCCTTCAAGCAACATCTAGCCTTACACGGAATCCTTCATCAAACTAGCTGTCCTTACACTCCACAACAAAATGGTGTGGCTGAGAGAAAGAACAGACATCTAATGGAGGTTGCAAGATCAATGATGTTTCAAACCAATGTCCCAAAGAGATTTTGGAGTGATGCTGTGATCTCAGCCTGCTACTTGATCAACCGAATTCCTACAAGAGTCTTGGAAGATCAATCACCGTTTGAAGTACTGAATAAGGTCAAGCCATCTCTAAGCCATTTGAGAGTGTTCGGAAGCCTATGTTATGTGCTGATTCCAGGAGACATGAGGAACAAGTTGGAGCCTAAGAGTACCAAAGCCATGTTTGTGGGATACTCAACAACACAAAGAGGATACAAATGCTTTGATCCGCAAACAAGAAGACTTCTAGTTTCAAGGGACGTAAAGTTCATAGAAACTAAAGGTTACTATGAAGAAAGGAGCTGGGAAGATCTGGAAGATCTAGCTCAACCATCTGATAAGGCCGCGAGTCTTAGGATGATCTTGGATGGTCTTGGGATCAATACAACCCAGGATCCAAAAGGGCGAGAAGCACCAGTTCAAAATGAAGCTGAAGACACATCCCATGCTGATCATGAAGGGGGAAACAAGTCTGATACAGCTCATGAGAATGAAGGGAGCTCAAGTCCTGATCAACAAGTGATGCACAATGGAGATGCAACTGAAGAAAGAAGAGATCAGATGGAGATACAACCTGAAGAAAGGGAAGAGGTACTGAATGAAACGGCTATAGAGCCTGATGTGGTCAGTGAGCCACTTATGGAGACAGTGCCATTAAGAAGAAGTACGAGAGTAAGGAAGGATCCATCTAACTGGACCAATACCAGAGTCTATTACAATGCTCAAGCCGTTGCACATCCTAGTCAAGCTGTCTGTTCATTTGCCGAGTTCCCAAACGATCATTGTGCCTTTATGACAAGTTTGGATACAAGCTACATACCAAGGACATATGAGGAGGCAATGAAAGACAAAGAGTGGAGAAACTCAGTTGCGGATGAGGCTGATGCTATGGTTAAGAATGGAACCTGGTATGAGAGTGAGCTGCCTCAAGGGAAGAAGGCAGTATCATGTAAATGGATATTTACAATCAAGTATAGACCAGATGGGACGGTTGATAGGAAGAAGACCAGGCTTGTGGCTAGAGGGTTTACACAGACATATGGAGAGGACTACATAGACACATTTGCTCCAGTAGCTAAGCTTCACACCATCAGAATCATCTTATCAATTGCTACTAACCTTGAATGGGGATTGTGGCAAATGGATGTGAAGAATGCATTTCTACAAGGGGAACTTGAAGATGAGGTGTATATGCAGCCTCCTCCGGGTCTTGAGAGTCTTGTGAAGCCAGGGAATGTCCTAAGATTGAAGAAGGCTATCTATGGATTGAAGCAATCACCTAGAGCCTGGTACCACAAGCTGAGTACTACACTGAATGGAAAAGGCTTCAGGAAGTCTGAACTGGACCATACCTTGTTCACTCTAAACACAACCTCAGGTATCATCTGTCTATTGGTCTATGTTGATGACATTATCATTACTGGGAGTGATAAGGTTGGAATACAAGAAACCAAAGACTATCTCAAGTCTGTGTTTGAGATTAAAGATCTTGGAGAGATGAAATACTTTCTTGGGATTGAGATTTGTAGATCCAAGGAAGGATTATTCATGTCCCAAAGAAAATATACACTTGATCTTTTGAAAGATGCAGGTAAATTTGGAGGACAAACCGCGAAAATGCCAATGGAGGATGGGTACAAAGTACCAAGAGAGGGGGAGCTTGAAGACAGCAAGCTGTTCCATGACCCTAAGCTTTATAGGAAGCTAGTGGGTAAGCTAATCTACCTAACAATCACACGACCTGATATCTGCTTTGCTGTGAATCAGGTGAGTCAACACATGCAAGCTCCAAAGGATCACCATTGGAGAATGGTAGATAGAGTGCTAAGCTACCTCAACGGATCACCAGGCCAAGGAGTCTGGATGGGATGCAATGGGAGTACAGAAGTTGTTGGCTACTGTGATGCAGATTGGGCTGGAGATAGAGCAGACAGAAGATCTACAACCGGCTACTGCACCTTCATTGGAGGGAACCTTGTGACTTGGAAGAGCAAGAAGCAGAAGGTGGTCTCATGTTCTAGTGCGGAGGCAGAGTATAGAGCAATGCTGAAGCTCACTAATGAGTTGGTATGGATCAAGGGGATCTTGAAGCACATTGAGATTGAGCAAGTGGCGCCAATGACAATGCATTGTGATAACCAAGCCGCAATCCACATTGCCTCCAACTCAGTCTTCCATGAGAGAACCAAGCACATTGAAGTGGATTGTCACAAGGTGAGGCAGATGATAGTCTTGGGAGTGATTCTGCCATGCTATACAAGGAGTGAGGATCAACTGGCTGATGTGTTCACAAAAGCGGCAAGGATGAAGACAATGGAGTCCATCTACATCAGGTTGGGACTCATTGATCTTTCACCTAGGAGCTGAGCCCCTTACTATGAGGTCTTTACTCTTTTTCCCTCATCAAAGTTTTGTCCCAATGGGTTTTCTTTGGTGAGGTTTTTAATGAGGAAGATCTCATAGTGTCCAAGCTTAGACTTCACAAAGCTAAGCTTGAGGGGGAGTGTTGAAGAGTTAAGTATAAAGATGTGAAGCACAAAGGGGTTAAGACTGAAGGGAGTATGTTAAGCATTGGTGTGATGGGAGAGGTTCACAATGGCCTGACCGTACAAGGCCGTACAAGGCCGTACGGTCCGTACACATTCAGATAAGTGAAACCTCGACCACACGGTCACAAGAAGTTACCCGAGTAACTCATGTGGAAAGGAGAGGCTTTGGCTGATGGATCAGACCGTTGGAGGATAAGAAGAGGCGCGGCTTGACAGGCTGGCACAGCTGGAAAGGCAAGAGCATCTTGGTCCAAGATGCCAGATACTCCAAGCATGTGGAGAAGCTGATTGGCCGGTCTAAAGAAAGCTTATCCTCTCCTTGTTGACTTCACATGCTTAGCTTAGCTCTTTGATTTCGAAAACCCTTATGATCTCACACTATATATTGTAACTCTTGTCATTAATAATAAAACATACAGTTCTGAGTTTATCTCTCTAAGTTCATACTCTCTTAATCATGATTCTAGTCTAATCTCTTCATAATCTCTCATTCTGTTCCTTAATCTTCTCTAAATCATTTCATTCTCTTAATCTTTCAAGAAGTACCAAGGCTGTATTCATAGGATACTCAGCTACACAGAAAGGATACAAGTGCTATGATCCTATAGCAAGAAGAGTACTTGTATCTAGAGACGTGAAGTTCTTAGAAGATAGAGGGTACTATGAAGAAAAGAATCAATAAGACCTGAAGGACTTAACATCAGACAAGGCCACCACCTTGCGGATCATCTTTGAAGGTCTTGGAATCAGTACATCCCAGGATCCAAGAGATCACACGACTACACCTCCTGAAGTTGGTTCACCATCCCACCTTGATCATGAGGGAGGAGAGGAGCATGAAGAGCCTATACAAGAGGCTAACCAAGATGAAGGAGGAGTAGAGAACGAAGGAGAAGAGAGCATAGAATCTGATGGTCATGGGCATGATCATGGTGTGATACAAACACCTTCTCAAAACGAAGTGGTAGAAGAAGCACAGGAAGAAGAACCGGTTGTGCAGCCACTAAGAAGGAGTACAAGGATAAAGAAGGATCCTTCTAGCTGGGTAAACACGAGAGTGTACTACAATGCCCAAGCTGTGGAGCATCCTTCTCAAGCCGTGTGCTCCTTTGCTCAATATCCAGAAGCACATTGTGCTTTCATGGTAAACTTGGATGAGAATCACATCCCAAGAAGCTATGAAGAGGCAATGAAGGATAAGGAATGGAAGGAATCAGTAGGAGCTGAGGCAGGAGCTATGATAAAGAATGATACATGGTATGAGAGTGAACTACCAAAAGGGAAGAAGGCAGTGTCTAGTAGATGGATCTTCACAATCAAATACAAGGCTGATGGACAGATTGAGAGGAAGAAAACTAGATTAGTAGCAAGAGGGTTCACTCAGACATATGGGGAGGATTACATTGAGACATTGTTGAGATGAGCCAAGTATATGTGGAGCAAGTGAGGAGTTGAGACTAAGGAGATGAGTTGAAGCTTGGAAAGGTTTGGGTAAGGTCCGTACTGTCCGTACATGACCGTACCATCCGTACACATGGAGATGGGTAAAACCTTGACAAGAGTAAAGAAGTTACTTGGGGTAACTTATGGGAAGGGAAGGAACTTACCTGGATGGATCAGACCGTTGAGGGATAAGGAAGAGCGCGCCTTGACAGGCTGGAACAGCTGGAAAGGCAAGAGCATCTCGGTCCAAGATGCTAGATGCTCCGCGCATGTGGAGAAGCTAATTGGCTAGTTCAAATGAGCTTATCCTTTCTACATTGACCTCACATGCTTCAGTCTTCTCTTGATTTCGAAAACCCTTGTATGCTCACACTATATATTGTAACTCATGTTGTTAATAAAAGATTAGACAGTTCTTGACACTAAAACAATCTCTTAGACTCAAAGGCTCTCAATCATGATCATACACTAAACTCTTAGCTAAACTCGTCCTAAATAACCTCTAGACTCTTTCTAATCTCTTTCTTTCCTTATATCAAACTCAGATTCTCTAAAACTTATATGGTATCAGAGCCAGGTTCATCATAATCTGGGTTTGAGTACTAAGAACACTCAAGAACACATCAGCCGCTTAGCTTTCATCCGAGTGATTCTGAAATGGAAAGCAACAAGGCAGTGGTTCCGGTTACTCTCAAGGGGGGTAACTACCTTTTGTGGTCTCGTTTGGTGAAGACAGCAGTGGGGAGTAAGGGTTTATGGGGACACATCACACAGAGTGAAGCCCCAAAGCTCATTACTTATGAAGGCGACAAGGAGGTCGTCGAGTGCGATGAAGAGAAGTGGGAGCAAGATGATCAGCTGGTGATGTCCATACTCCAACGGTCTCTTGAAGTGTCTATCCTGGAGGCATACAGCTACTGTGAGACAGCAAAGGATCTTTGGGACACGCTAAAGAAGGTTTATGGTAACATCTCAAACTTGAGCCGTGTGTTTGAAGTGAAACGTGCTATCAACAGCTTGACACAGGAGGACATGGAGTTTACTAAGCACCTTGGGAGGTTCAGAGCCTTGTGGTCTGAACTGGAGATGCTGAGGCCAGGCACAACCAACCTAGATGAGCTGGCTGAGAGACGTGAGCAGGACAAGGTGTTTGGGTTGCTACTCACGTTGAATCCAAGCTACAACAGCCTCATCAAACACATCCTGAGGTCCGGGAAGTTACCTGACCTTGAGGACGTGTGTGCACAAGTTCAGAAGGAGGAAGGTTCTATTGGTCTCTTTGGAGGGAAAGGAGAGATCACACTTGCAAACCAAGCTGAGGTTCCGCAAGCAAACCGTGCAAGCTCTAACCAGTATGATGCAAAGAAGTTCACGGGAAATTGTGATCATTGCAAGAGACAAGGTCACAAGAAGAACCAGTGCTGGATCTTGCATCCTCATCTGAAGCCGGCCAAGTTCTCAAGAGAAAAAGATGGGAGAGCCAATGTCTCGTATGCTGGAAGTGAGCCGGGAAGTTCAAGTGTTGCTGGGAGCTCAGGCCAAGCTGGAGAGGGCGGGACACGTGAGCCTGGAGATAGCAAGGCCCTGGTGACTTACACACCTCAGCCAAGCCTTCAGAACAACCGTGAGAACGAGTACCTAAGGAGATCAGACATTGACTCCCTCATCAAAATGCTAAAGGAGAATGGTAACACACTTGGTACTCTTGGTTACTCCTTTGGTGCATCATATGAATCGTGTAGTATTGCTAGAGAACCTGATCATTCAAGCATTGCTTATAAACCTACTAGCATACTAGGACAGTCTCATATTGCACACAATCTGTTTAAACCATTGGTAGTTGATTCAGGAGCTTCTCATCATATGATTAGTGATACTAGTTTGATTAGAGACATTGAACCTACAAATGGACATGTCATGATTGCAAATGGAGATAAAATCCCAATTAGAGGAATTGGCAAGCTAAAATTGTTTGATAAAGACTCTAAAGCATTTTATATGCCTGACTTCACATCAAATCTATTATCTGTAAAGAAGTGTACTACAGATCTTAATTGCAATGTTATATTTAGTCCTAATGATGTGAAGTTTCAGGATATTGAGAGCAGCCAATTGATTGGAAAAGGAGTTACCAAGGGAGATTTATATTTACTTGAAGAACTAGCTCCTGTTTCTGATTACTTATGCTCATTTACTTCTGCTTCTATGATGAATAAAAATGCATTGTGGCATGCTAGACTAGGTCATCCCCATGTTAGGGCTTTAAACTTAATGTTACCAGGTGTGGTATTTGAAAATAAGGATTGTGAAGCTTGCATTTTAGGCAAGCATTGTAAAACTGTGTTTCCCATTTCATCTACTGTTTATGACAAATGCTTTGATCTAATTCACTCTGATGTTTGGACTGCTCCTTGCTTGTCTAGGGATAGTTTTAAATACTTTGTCACATTCATAGATGAAAAATCGAAATACACCTGGATAACACTTATTCAAACCAAAGATAGGGTGCTTGAAGCTTTTAAGAATTTTCATAACTATGTGACTAACCATTACAATGCCAAGATTAAAATTTTGAGATCAGATAATGGTGGGGAATACACTGGTCAAGCCTTCAAGCAACATCTAGCACAACATGGGATACTACACCAAACGAGTTGTCCTTATACTCCTCAGCAAAATGGAGTGGCTGAGAGAAAGAATAGGCATCTCATGGAGGTGGCAAGGTCAATGATGTTTCAAGCAAATGTTCCTAAGAGGTTTTGGAGTGATGCTGTGGCTACATCCTGTTATCTAATCAACCGGATCCCAACTAAGATTCTACATGATCAGTCTCCTTTTGAAGCCTTGAACAAGTACAAGCCATCATTGGAGCATATGCGAATCTTTGGATGTCTATGCTTTGTCCTTAGGCCAAAAGAGTTGAGAAACAAGCTTGAAGCAACCAGCACAAGAGCTATGTTTGTTGGCTACTCTACTACTCAAAAGGGTTACAAGTGCTATGATCCTACTACTCGAAGAGTTCTAGTCTCTAGAGATGTAAAGTTCATTGAAGCTAAGGGGTTCTATGAGGAAAAGAATCAAGATGAGCTGCTAGAGTTGACAAGAGAGTCAGATAGAGCGGCCAGCCTTAGAAGTATTCTAGAGGGGCTTGGGATACATACTACCCAGGATCCGAAGGAGAGACGCAGTACAACAACCACACAACCTACCGAGGCATCAAATGTAGATCATGGGGGGGAAAACACACCTGAACCAGCTGAAGTACATGTTGAAAGCCATGATCAAGAAGGCTCAGGTGATCATGATCAAAGTATGATGCAGGAAGATAGGGAGGTACCAAGCCAAGATCAAGAGGAGGAAACTAATGCAACTACAACTGAACCTGAACCAGAGCCGGCGGTGCAGCCATTGAGAAGAAGCACCAGAGTGAGAAAGGATAGTTCCAACTGGGTAAACACGAGAGTGTACTACAATGCCCAGGCTGTGGAACATCCCTCTCAAGCTGTGTGTTCCTTTGCTCATTATCCAGAAGAACATTGTGCCTTTATGGTAAGCTTAGATGAGAGCCATGTACCAAAGTCATATGAGGAAGCCATGAAGGACAAGGAGTGGAGGGAATCAGTGAGAGCTGAATCCAATGCAATGATCAAGAATGACACTTGGTATGAGAGTGAGTTACCTAAAGGAAAGAGAGCAGTGTCTAGTAGATGGATCTTTACAATCAAGTACCAAGCAAATGGACAGATTGATAGAAAGAAGACTCGTTTGGTTGCAAGAGGATTCACTCAAACATATGGAGAGGATTATATAGACACATTTGCGCCAGTTGCTAAGCTACATACCATCAGGATTGTCCTATCACTTGCGGTGAATCTTGAGTGGGGCTTGTGGCAAATGGATGTAAAGAATGCATTCCTACAAGGAGAACTAGAAGATGAAGTGTATATGTTACCTCCTCCTGGTCTAGAGCACTTGGTGAAGAAAGGGAATGTTCTCAGACTAAAGAAAGCTATCTATGGTCTAAAACAATCACCACGGGCATGGTACAACAAGTTGAGCACAACTCTGAATGGAAGAGGCTTTAGGAAGTCAGAGCTTGATCATACTCTCTTTACACTCAACACACCTTCAGGTATTGTCGTTCTACTTGTGTATGTAGATGACATCATTATAACAGGTAGTGATAAAGAAGAGATACAAGCCACTAAAGACTTTCTTAAATCTGTTTTTGAGATTAAAGACTTGGGAGAGATGAAATACTTCCTTGGGATTGAGATATGTAGATCCAAGGAAGGTTTGTTTCTATCCCAAAGAAAGTATACACTTGATCTGTTGAAAGATGCAGGTAAGCTTGATGGAAAGACGGCCAAGACTCCCTTGGAAGATGGATACAAGGTTCCACGTGAGGGGGAGATTGAAGACAGTCCACCATTCAAGGATGCAAAGCTTTATAGAAAGCTAGTGGGTAAGCTCATATACCTAACCATCACACGTCCTGATATTTGTTTTGCTGTGAACCAGGTGAGTCAGCATATGCAAGTTCCAAAAGAACATCATTGGGGAATGGTGAACCGGATCTTGATGTATCTTAATGGCTCAGCGGATCAAGGAGTGTGGATGGGGTGTAATGGGAGTACAGAAGTTGTAGGCTACTGTGATGCAGATTGGGCAGGAGATAGAGCAGATAGAAGGTCCACAACCGGCTACTGCACATTCATTGGAGGGAACTTAGTAACTTGGAAGAGTAAGAAGCAGAAGGTGGTCTCATGCTCAAGTGCTGAAGCTGAATACCGAGCCATGCTGAAGCTGACTAATGAGCTTGTATGGATCAAAGGGATACTGAAGCACTTGGAGATTATTCAATCCACTCCAATGACCATGCATTGTGACAACCAGGCTGCTATACACATTGCCACCAACTCAGTCTTCCATGAGAGAACCAAGCACATTGAAGTAGATTGTCACAAGGTGAGGCAAATGATTCTTCTTGGAGTCATCTTACCATGTTACACGAGAAGTGAAGATCAGCTAGCAGATGTGTTCACAAAGGCAGCAAGACAGAAGACAATAGAGTCCATTCATAGCCGGCTAGGACTCATTGATCTCACGAGAAGGAGCTAAGCCCCTTGGCTATGAGGTCTTTACTCTTTTTCCCTTACCAAAGTTTTGTCCCAATGGGTTTTCTTTGGTGAGGTTTTTAATGAGGAAGATCTCATGGCTATCCAAGCTTAGACTTTCACAAAGCTAAGCTTGAGGGGGAGTGTTGAGATGAGCCAAGTATATGTGGAGCAAGTGAGGAGTTGAGACTAAGGAGATGAGTTGAAGCTTGGAAAGGTTTGGGTAAGGTCCGTACTGTCCGTACATGACCGTACCATCCGTACACATGGAGATGGGTAAAACCTTGACAAGAGTAAAGAAGTTACTTGGGGTAACTTATGGGAAGGGAAGGAACTTACCTGGATGGATCAGACCGTTGAGGGATAAGGAAGAGCGCGCCTTGACAGGCTGGAACAGCTGGAAAGGCAAGAGCATCTCGGTCCAAGATGCTAGATGCTCCGCGCATGTGGAGAAGCTAATTGGCTAGTTCAAATGAGCTTATCCTTTCTACATTGACCTCACATGCTTCAGTCTTCTCTTGATTTCGAAAACCCTTGTATGCTCACACTATATATTGTAACTCATGTTGTTAATAAAAGATTAGACAGTTCTTGACACTAAAACAATCTCTTAGACTCAAAGGCTCTCAATCATGATCATACACTAAACTCTTAGCTAAACTCGTCCTAAATAACCTCTAGACTCTTTCTAATCTCTTTCTTTCCTTATATCAAACTCAGATTCTCTAAATCTTATAGACATTTGCCCCTGTAGCTAAGCTACACACCATTAGGATTGTTCTAAGCTTGGCGGTTAATCTTGGATGGGGATTGTGGCAAATGGATGTAAAGAATGCATTCTTACAAGGGGAACTTGAGGATGAAGTCTACATGTATCCTCCGCCAGGTCTAGACCATTGGTCTAGACCATTTAGTGAAGAAAGGGAATGTACTGAGGTTAAAGAAGGCTATCTATGGCTTAAAGCAGTCACCAAGAGCGTGGTATAACAAGTTGAGCACAACTTTGAATGGACGTGGCTTCAGGAAGTCAGAGTTAGATCACACACTCTTCACCCTCACTACACCCTCAGGTATGGTTGCTCTCCTTGTGTATGTGGATGATATCATTATCACAGGTAGTGATAAGGAGGGTATCAAAGCAACCAAGGAGTTTCTCAAATCCATGTTTGAAATCAAAGATTTGGGAGAAATGAAATACTTTCTTGGAATTGAGATTTGTAGATCCAAGGAAGGGTTATTCATGTCCCAAAGGAAGTATACACTTGATCTTTTGAAAGATGCAGGTGCTTATGGAGGCAAGACAGCAAGGATGCCTATGGAGGATGGCTACAAAGTACCAAGAGAGGGGGAGATTGAAGACAGCAAGCCATTTCATGATCCTAAACTCTATAGAAAACTTGTTGGCAAATTGATTTACCTTACCATCACAAGACCTGACATATGTTTTGCTGTGAATCAGGTGAGTCAACATATGCAGCTTCCCAAGGAACATCATTGGCACATGGTGGAGAGGCTACTGATGTATCTGAATGGCTCGCCAGATCAAGGAGTCTGGATGGGGTGCAATGGAAGCACTGAAGTGGTGGGCTATTGTGATGCTGATTGGGCAGGAGATAGAGCTGATAGGAGATCAACAACCGGCTATTGCACATTCATTGGAGGCAACTTAGTTACATGGAAGAGTAAGAAGCAGAAGGTGGTCTCTTGCTCAAGTGCTGAAGCTGAGTATAGAGCTATGCTGAAGCTTACCAACGAGCTGGTGTGGATCAAAGGCATCTTGAAGCATTTGTAGATTAATCAAGCCGCACCTATGACAATGCATTGTGATAACCAAGCAGCTATTCACATTGCCTCCAACTCGGTGTTTCATGAGAGAACCAAGCACATTGAAGTTGATTGTCACAAGGTGAGGCAGATGATCATCCTAGGAGTCATCTTACCATGCTACACTCGGAGTGAAGATCGGTTGGCTGATGTGTTCACTAAGGCTGCAAGATAAAAGACTATGGAGTCCATTCACATTAGATTGGGACTCATAGATCTTGGGAAGAGAAGGAGCTGATCCCCTAAGTCATGAGGTCTTTACTCTTTTTCCCTCATCAAAGTTTTGTCCCAATGGGTTTTCTTTGGTGAGGTTTTTAATGAGGAAGATCTCATGGCTGTCCAAGCTTAGACTATCATAAAGCTAAGCTTGAGGGGGGGTGTTGAGATGTGTTGAGGTATATGTGAAGGCATTGAGGAGTTAAGGACATGAGAAAGCTAAGGAGTGAAAGGAAAGGGAGTTAAGAGTAAACTAAGGCATGGTACGGACGGGCCATCCGTACACTGACCGTACCAAGGTAAAACTAGGATGGTAACTTCACCGAGTAACTCTTATGGACCGAGGTGAAGTTACACTCGACCAAAAGCCTATCCAGACGTTGGAGTGGATAAGGGAGGCGCGGCTTGACAGCTAGGACAGGCTGGCAAGGGCTGGAAAGGAAGAGCATCTTGGACCAGGATCAGGAAGATGCCCGAACGTGTGAAGCTAGTCATTGGCCGGTTCAAACAAAAGCAAAGGCTCTTCCCTTGACCTCACATGCTTATCTACTCTTGTGTTTCGAAAACCCTAATGTCTAGAACAATATAAATATGTAACCTCACTCATTAATAAGATCATACAGTTCTGAGTCTCTCTCTAATTTCCTAAGTCACCATGATTCTCTCTTAGACACTAAACAGCTCTCAAGTCTCTTAATCTTTCACAATCTCTTCCTAATCTCTACTTAAACTCTTACTTATATTCTAGTTACTCTAAGGATCTCTAAATATCATACCAACTCCTATGGGTTTATTAAACTTCCTGGTGATTCTCCACCACTTTATGTATCCAAATCAAGCTTTTCACAAAGTGATTCATCCTCGTTTGATTGAAACGATGAAGAAGCTGTGCTATTCCCAAACTGGGAAACTGGAATAAAATGATTTGAAAGTGGGATAACTTCTTCTTGCCAACTCCTATGAAATTTATTCAACTTCCTGGTGATTCTCCACCACTTTATGTATCTAAATCAAGCTTCTTACAAAGTGATTCATCCTGGTTTGATTGGAACGACGAACAAGCTGTGCTATTCCCAAACTGGGAAACTGGAATCACCTGATTTGAAAGTGGAATAACTTCTTCATCCCAACTCCTATGAGATTTATTCAACTTCCTGGTGATTCTCCACCACTTTATGTATCCAAATCAAGCTTCTCACAAAGTGATTCATCCTGGTTTGATTGGAACGACGAAGAAGCTGTGCTATTCCCAAACTGGGAAACTGGAATCACCTGATTTGAAAGTGGGATAACTTCTTCATCCCAACTCCTATGACATTTATTCAACTTCCTGGTGATTCTCCACCTCTTTATGTATCCAAATCAAGCTTCTTACAAAGTGATTCATCCTGTTTTGATTAGAACGACGAAGAAGCTGTGCTATTCCCAAACTGGGAAACTGGAATCACCTGATTTGAAAGTGGGATAACTTCTTCATCCCAACTCCTATGAGATTTATTAAACTTCCTGGTGATTCTCCACCACTTTTTGTATCCAAATCAAGCTTCTCACAAAGTGATTCATCCTGGTTTGATTGGAACGACGAAGAAGCTGTGCTATTCCCAAACTGGGAAACTGGAATCACCTGATTTGAAAGTGAGATAACTTCTTCATCCCAACTCCTATGATATTTATTCAACTTCCTGGTGATTGTCCACCTCTTTATGTATCCAAATCAAGCTTCTTACAAAGTGATTCATCCTGTTTTGATTAGAACGACGAAGAATCTGTGCTATTCCCAAACTGGGAAACTGGAATCACCTTTCATCCTGGTTTGATTGGAACGACGAACAAGCTGTGCTATTCCCAAACTGAGAAACTGGAATCACGTTATTTGAAAGTGGGATAACTTCTGCATCCCAACTCCTATGGGTTTATTAAACTACCTGGTGATTCTCCACCACTTTTTGTATCCAAATCAAGCTTTTCACAAAGTGATTCATCCTGGTTTGATTGGAACGATGAAGAAGCTGTGCTATTCCCAAACTTGAAACTGGAATCACCTGATTTGAAAGTGGGATAACTTCTTCATCCCAACTCCTATGAGATTTATTAAACTTCCTGGTGATTCTCCACCACTTTTTGTATCCAAATCAAGCTTTTCACAAAGTGATTCATCCTGGTTTGATTGGAACGATGAAGAAGCTGTGTTATTCCCAAACTGGGAAACTGGAATCACCTGATTTGAAAGTGGGATAACTTCTTCTTGCCAACTCCTATGAGATTTATTCAACTTCCTGGTGATTCTCCACCACTTTATGTATCCAAATCAAGCTTCTTACAAAGTGATTCATCCTGGTTTGATTGGAACGACGAAGAAGCTGTGCTATTCCCAAACTGGGAAACTGGAATCACCTGATTTGAAAGTGGGATAACTTCTTCATCCCAACTCCTATGGGTTTATTAAACTTCCTGGTGATTCTCCACCACTTTTTGTATCCAAATCAAGCTTTTCACAAAGTGATTCATCCTGGTTTGATTGGAACGATGAAGAAGCTGTGCTATTCCCAAACTTGAAACTGGAATCACCTGATTTGAAAGTGGGATAACTTCTTCATGCCAACTCCTATGAGATTTATTCAACTTCCTGGTGATTCTCCACCACTTTATGTATCCAAATCAAGCTTCTTACAAAGTGATTCATCCTGGTTTGATTGGAACGACGAAGAAGCTGTGCTATTCCCAAACTGGGAAAC
This sequence comes from Brassica napus, assembly GCF_020379485.1. Classification (NCBI taxonomy): domain Eukaryota; kingdom Viridiplantae; phylum Streptophyta; class Magnoliopsida; order Brassicales; family Brassicaceae; genus Brassica; species Brassica napus. The sequence goes on along the minus strand of NW_026016027.1, from coordinate 16,762 downwards.
TGGAATCACCTGATTTGAAAGTGGGATAACTTCTTCATGCCAACTCCTATGAGTTTATTAAACTTCCTGGTGATTCTCCACCACTTTATGTATCCAAATCAAGCTTTTCACAAAGTGATTCATCCTGGTTTGATTGGAACGACGAAGAAGCTGTGCTATTCCCAAACTGAAACTGGAATCACCTGATTTGAAAGTGGGATAACTTCTTCATGCCAACTCCTATGAGATTTATTCAACTTCCTGGTGATTCTCCACCACTTTATGTATCCAAATCAAGCTTTTCACAAAGTGATTCATCCTGGTTTGATTGGAACGACGAAGAAGCTGTGCTATTCCCAAACTGGAAACTGGAATCACCTGATTTGAAAGTGGGATAACTTCTTCATGCCAACTCCTATGAGATTTATTCAACTTCCTGGTGATTCTCCACCACTTTATGTATCCAAATCAAGCTTCTTACAAAGTGATTCATCCTGGTTTGATTGGAACGACGAAGAAGCTGTGCTATTCCCAAACTGGGAAACTGGAATCACCTGATTTGAAAGTGGGATAACTTCTTCATGCCAACTCCTATGAGATTTATTCAACTTCCTGGTGATTCTCCACCACTTTATGTATCCAAATCAAGCTTCTTACAAAGTGATTCATCCTGGTTTGATTGGAACGACGAAGAAGCTGTGCTATTCCCAAACTGGGAAACTGGAATCACCTGATTTGAAAGTGGGATAACTTCTTCATGCCAACTCCTATGAGATTTATTCAACTTCCTGGTGATTCTCCACCACTTTATGTATCCAAATCAAGCTTCTTACAAAGTGATTCATCCTGGTTTGATTGGAACGACGAAGAAGCTGTGCTATTCCCAAACTGGGAAACTGGAATCACCTGATTTGAAAGTGGGATAACTTCTTCATCCCAACTCCTATGAGATTTATTAAACTTCCTGGTGATTCTCCACCACTTTTTGTATCCAAATCAAGCTTTTCACAAAGTGATTCATCCTGGTTTGATTGGAACGACGAAGAAGCTGTGCTATTCCCAAACTGGGAAACTGGAATCACCTGATTTGAAAGTGGGATAACTTCTTCTTGCCAACTCCTATGAGATTTATTCAACTTCCTGGTGATTCTCCACCACTTTATGTATCCAAATCAAGCTTCTTACAAAGTGATTCATCCTGGTTTGATTGGAACGACGAAGAAGCTGTGCTATTCCCAAACTGGGAAACTGGAATCACCTGATTTGAAAGTGGGATAACTTCTTCATCCCAACTCCTATGGCTTTATTAAACTTCCTGGTGATTCTCCACCACTTTTTGTATCCAAATCAAGCTTTTCACAAAGTGATTCATCCTGGTTTGATTGGAACGACGAAGAAGCTGTGCTATTCCCAAACTGGGAAACTGGAATCACCTGATTTGAAAGTGGGATAACTTCTTCTTGCCAACTCCTATGAGATTTATTCAACTTCCTGGTGATTCTCCACCACTTTATGTATCCAAATCAAGCTTCTTACAAAGTGATTCATCCTGTTTTGATTGGAACGACGAAGAAGCTGTGCTATTCCCAAACTGGGAAACTGGAATCACCTGATTTGAAAGTGGGATAACTTCTTCATCCCAACTCCTATGAGATTTATTCAACTTCCTGGTGATTCTCCACCACTTTTTGTATCCAAATCAAGCTTTTCACAAAGTGATTCATCCTGGTTTGATTGGAACGACGAAGAAGCTGTGCTATTCCCAAACTGGGAAACTGGAATCACCTGATTTGAAAGTGGGATAACTTCTTCTTGCCAACTCCTATGAGATTTATTCAACTTCCTGGTGATTCTCCACCACTTTATGTATCCAAATCAAGCTTCTTACAAAGTGATTCATCCTGGTTTGATTGGAACGACGAAGAAGCTGTGCTATTCCCAAACTGGGAAACTGGAATCACCTGATTTGAAAGTGGGATAACTTCTTCATCCCAACTCCTATGAGATTTATTCAACTTCCTGGTGATTCTCCACCACTTTATGTATCCAAATCAAGCTTCTCACAAAGTGATTCATCCTGGTTTGATTGGAACGACGAAGAAGCTGTGCTATTCCCAAACTGGGAAACTGGAATCACCTGATTTGAAAGTGGGATAACTTCTTCATCCCAACTCCTATGAGATTTATTCAACTTCCTGGTGATTCTCCACCACTTTATGTATCCAAATCAAGCTTTTCACAAAGTGATTCATCCTGGTTTGATTGGAACGACGAAGAAGCTGTGCTATTCCCAAACTGGGAAACTGGAATCACCTGATTTGAAAGTGGGATAACTTCTTCTTGCCAACTCCTATGAGATTTATTCAACTTCCTGGTGATTCTCCACCACTTTATGTATCCAAATCAAGCTTCTTACAAAGTGATTCATCCTGGTTTGATTGGAACGACGAAGAAGCTGTGCTATTCCCAAACTGGGAAACTGGAATCACCTGATTTGAAAGTGGGATAACTTCTTCATGCCAACTCCTATGAGATTTATTCAACTTCCTGGTGATTCTCCACCACTTTATGTATCCAAATCAAGCTTCTTACAAAGTGATTCATCCTGGTTTGATTGGAACGACGAAGAAGCTGTGCTATTCCCAAACTGGGAAACTGGAATCACCTGATTTGAAAGTGGGATAACTTCTTCATGCCAACTCCTATGAGATTTATTCAACTTCCTGGTGATTCTCCACCACTTTATGTATCCAAATCAAGCTTCTTACAAAGTGATTCATCCTGGTTTGATTGGAACGACGAAGAAGCTGTGCTATTCCCAAACTGGGAAACTGGAATCACCTGATTTGAAAGTGGGATAACTTCTTCATCCCAACTCCTATGAGATTTATTCAACTTCCTGGTGATTCTCCACCACTTTATGTATCCAAATCAAGCTTTTCACAAAGTGATTCATCCTGGTTTGATTGGAACGACGAAGAAGCTGTGCTATTCCCAAACTGGGAAACTGGAATCACCTGATTTGAAAGTGGGATAACTTCTTCATGCCAACTCCTATGAGATTTATTCAACTTCCTGGTGATTCTCCACCACTTTATGTATCCAAATCAAGCTTCTTACAAAGTGATTCATCCTGGTTTGATTGGAACGACGAAGAAGCTGTGCTATTCCCAAACTGGGAAACTGGAATCACCTGATTTGAAAGTGGGATAACTTCTTCATCCCAACTCCTATGAGATTTATTAAACTTCCTGGTGATTCTCCACCACTTTATGTATCCAAATCAAGCTTTTCACAAAGTGATTCATCCTGGTTTGATTGGAACGACGAAGAAGCTGTGCTATTCCCAAACTGGGAAACTGGAATCACCTGATTTGAAAGTGGGATAACTTCTTCTTGCCAACTCCTATGAGATTTATTCAACTTCCTGGTGATTCTCCACCACTTTATGTATCCAAATCAAGCTTCTTACAAAGTGATTCATCCTGGTTTGATTGGAACGACGAAGAAGCTGTGCTATTCCCAAACTGGGAAACTGGAATCACCTGATTTGAAAGTGGGATAACTTCTTCATCCCAACTCCTATGAGATTTATTCAACTTCCTGGTGATTCTCCACCACTTTTGTATCCAAATCAAGCTTTTCACAAAGTGATTCATCCTGGTTTGATTGGAACGACGAAGAAGCTGTGCTATTCCCAAACTGGGAAACTGGAATCACCTGATTTGAAAGTGGGATAACTTCTTCTTGCCAACTCCTATGAGATTTATTCAACTTCCTGGTGATTCTCCACCACTTTATGTATCCAAATCAAGCTTCTTACAAAGTGATTCATCCTGGTTTGATTGGAACGACGAAGAAGCTGTGCTATTCCCAAACTGGGAAACTGGAATCACCTGATTTGAAAGTGGGATAACTTCTTCATCCCAACTCCTATGAGATTTATTAAACTTCCTGGTGATTCTCCACCACTTTATGTATCCAAATCAAGCTTTTCACAAAGTGATTCATCCTGGTTTGATTGGAACGACGAAGAAGCTGTGCTATTCCCAAACTGGAAACTGGAATCACCTGATTTGAAAGTGGGATAACTTCTTCATCCCAACTCCTATGAGATTTATTCAACTTCCTGGTGATTCTCCACCACTTTTTGTATCCAAATCAAGCTTTTCACAAAGTGATTCATCCTGGTTTGATTGGAACGACGAAGAAGCTGTGCTATTCCCAAACTGGGAAACTGGAATCACCTGATTTGAAAGTGGGATAACTTCTTCTTGCCAACTCCTATGAGATTTATTCAACTTCCTGGTGATTCTCCACCACTTTATGTATCCAAATCAAGCTTCTTACAAAGTGATTCATCCTGGTTTGATTGGAACGACGAAGAAGCTGTGCTATTCCCAAACTGGGAAACTGGAATCACCTGATTTGAAAGTGGGATAACTTCTTCATGCCAACTCCTATGAGATTTATTCAACTTCCTGGTGATTCTCCACCACTTTATGTATCCAAATCAAGCTTCTTACAAAGTGATTCATCCTGGTTTGATTGGAACGACGAAGAAGCTGTGCTATTCCCAAACTGGGAAACTGGAATCACCTGATTTGAAAGTGGGATAACTTCTTCATGCCAACTCCTATGAGATTTATTCAACTTCCTGGTGATTCTCCACCACTTTATGTATCCAAATCAAGCTTCTTACAAAGTGATTCATCCTGGTTTGATTGGAACGACGAAGAAGCTGTGCTATTCCCAAACTGGGAAACTGGAATCACCTGATTTGAAAGTGGGATAACTTCTTCATCCCAACTCCTATGAGATTTATTCAACTTCCTGGTGATTCTCCACCACTTTATGTATCCAAATCAAGCTTTTCACAAAGTGATTCATCCTGGTTTGATTGGAACGACGAAGAAGCTGTGCTATTCCCAAACTGGGAAACTGGAATCACCTGATTTGAAAGTGGGATAACTTCTTCATGCCAACTCCTATGAGATTTATTCAACTTCCTGGTGATTCTCCACCACTTTATGTATCCAAATCAAGCTTCTTACAAAGTGATTCATCCTGGTTTGATTGGAACGACGAAGAAGCTGTGCTATTCCCAAACTGGGAAACTGGAATCACCTGATTTGAAAGTGGGATAACTTCTTCATCCCAACTCCTATGAGATTTATTCAACTTCCTGGTGATTCTCCACCACTTTATGTATCCAAATCAAGCTTTTCACAAAGTGATTCATCCTGGTTTGATTGGAACGACGAAGAAGCTGTGCTATTCCCAAACTGGAAACTGGAATCACCTGATTTGAAAGTGGGATAACTTCTTCATCCCAACTCCTATGAGATTTATTAACTTCCTGGTGATTCTCCACCACTTTATGTATCCAAATCAAGCTTTTCACAAAGTGATTCATCCTGGTTTGATTGGAACGACGAAGAAGCTGTGCTATTCCCAAACTGGGAAACTGGAATCACCTGATTTGAAAGTGGGATAACTTCTTCATGCCAACTCCTATGAGATTTATTCAACTTCCTGGTGATTCTCCACCACTTTATGTATCCAAATCAAGCTTCTTACAAAGTGATTCATCCTGGTTTGATTGGAACGACGAAGAAGCTGTGCTATTCCCAAACTGGGAAACTGGAATCACCTGATTTGAAAGTGGGATAACTTCTTCATCCCAACTCCTATGAGATTTATTAACTTCCTGGTGATTCTCCACCACTTTATGTATCCAAATCAAGCTTTTCACAAAGTGATTCATCCTGGTTTGATTGGAACGACGAAGAAGCTGTGCTATTCCCAAACTGGAAACTGGAATCACCTGATTTGAAAGTGGGATAACTTCTTCATGCCAACTCCTATGAGATTTATTCAACTTCCTGGTGATTCTCCACCACTTTATGTATCCAAATCAAGCTTCTTACAAAGTGATTCATCCTGGTTTGATTGGAACGACGAAGAAGCTGTGCTATTCCCAAACTGGGAAACTGGAATCACCTGATTTGAAAGTGGGATAACTTCTTCATGCCAACTCCTATGAGATTTATTCAACTTCCTGGTGATTCTCCACCACTTTATGTATCCAAATCAAGCTTTTCACAAAGTGATTCATCCTGGTTTGATTGGAACGACGAAGAAGCTGTGCTATTCCCAAACTGGGAAACTGGAATCACCTGATTTGAAAGTGGGATAACTTCTTCATGCCAACTCCTATGAGATTTATTCAACTTCCTGGTGATTCTCCACCACTTTATGTATCCAAATCAAGCTTTTCACAAAGTGATTCATCCTGGTTTGATTGGAACGACGAAGAAGCTGTGCTATTCCCAAACTGGGAAACTGGAATCACCTGATTTGAAAGTGGGATAACTTCTTCATGCCAACTCCTATGAGATTTATTCAACTTCCTGGTGATTCTCCACCACTTTATGTATCCAAATCAAGCTTCTTACAAAGTGATTCATCCTGGTTTGATTGGAACGACGAAGAAGCTGTGCTATTCCCAAACTGGGAAACTGGAATCACCTGATTTGAAAGTGGGATAACTTCTTCATCCCAACTCCTATGAGATTTATTCAACTTCCTGGTGATTCTCCACCACTTTATGTATCCAAATCAAGCTTTTCACAAAGTGATTCATCCTGGTTTGATTGGAACGACGAAGAAGCTGTGCTATTCCCAAACTGGGAAACTGGAATCACCTGATTTGAAAGTGGGATAACTTCTTCATCCCAACTCCTATGAGATTTATTCAACTTCCTGGTGATTCTCCACCACTTTATGTATCCAAATCAAGCTTTTCACAAAGTGATTCATCCTGGTTTGATTGGAACGACGAAGAAGCTGTGCTATTCCCAAACTGGGAAACTGGAATCACCTGATTTGAAAGTGGGATAACTTCTTCTTGCCAACTCCTATGAGATTTATTCAACTTCCTGGTGATTCTCCACCACTTTATGTATCCAAATCAAGCTTCTTACAAAGTGATTCATCCTGGTTTGATTGGAACGACGAAGAAGCTGTGCTATTCCCAAACTGGGAAACTGGAATCACCTGATTTGAAAGTGGGATAACTTCTTCATCCCAACTCCTATGAGATTTATTAACCTTCCTGGTGATTCTCCACCACTTTATGTATCCAAATCAAGCTTTTCACAAAGTGATTCATCCTGGTTTGATTGGAACGACGAAGAAGCTGTGCTATTCCCAAACTGGAAACTGGAATCACCTGATTTGAAAGTGGGATAACTTCTTCATGCCAACTCCTATGAGATTTATTCAACTTCCTGGTGATTCTCCACCACTTTATGTATCCAAATCAAGCTTCTTACAAAGTGATTCATCCTGGTTTGATTGGAACGACGAAGAAGCTGTGCTATTCCCAAACTGGGAAACTGGAATCACCTGATTTGAAAGTGGGATAACTTCTTCATGCCAACTCCTATGAGATTTATTCAACTTCCTGGTGATTCTCCACCACTTTATGTATCCAAATCAAGCTTTTCACAAAGTGATTCATCCTGGTTTGATTGGAACGACGAAGAAGCTGTGCTATTCCCAAACTGGGAAACTGGAATCACCTGATTTGAAAGTGGGATAACTTCTTCATGCCAACTCCTATGAGATTTATTCAACTTCCTGGTGATTCTCCACCACTTTATGTATCCAAATCAAGCTTTTCACAAAGTGATTCATCCTGGTTTGATTGGAACGACGAAGAAGCTGTGCTATTCCCAAACTGGGAAACTGGAATCACCTGATTTGAAAGTGGGATAACTTCTTCATGCCAACTCCTATGAGATTTATTCAACTTCCTGGTGATTCTCCACCACTTTATGTATCCAAATCAAGCTTCTTACAAAGTGATTCATCCTGGTTTGATTGGAACGACGAAGAAGCTGTGCTATTCCCAAACTGGGAAACTGGAATCACCTGATTTGAAAGTGGGATAACTTCTTCATCCCAACTCCTATGAGATTTATTCAACTTCCTGGTGATTCTCCACCACTTTATGTATCCAAATCAAGCTTTTCACAAAGTGATTCATCCTGGTTTGATTGGAACGACGAAGAAGCTGTGCTATTCCCAAACTGGGAAACTGGAATCACCTGATTTGAAAGTGGGATAACTTCTTCATGCCAACTCCTATGAGATTTATTCAACTTCCTGGTGATTCTCCACCACTTTATGTATCCAAATCAAGCTTCTTACAAAGTGATTCATCCTGGTTTGATTGGAACGACGAAGAAGCTGTGCTATTCCCAAACTGGGAAACTGGAATCACCTGATTTGAAAGTGGGATAACTTCTTCATGCCAACTCCTATGAGATTTATTCAACTTCCTGGTGATTCTCCACCACTTTATGTATCCAAATCAAGCTTCTTACAAAGTGATTCATCCTGGTTTGATTGGAACGACGAAGAAGCTGTGCTATTCCCAAACTGGGAAACTGGAATCACCTGATTTGAAAGTGGGATAACTTCTTCATCCCAACTCCTATGAGATTTATTCAACTTCCTGGTGATTCTCCACCACTTTATGTATCCAAATCAAGCTTTTCACAAAGTGATTCATCCTGGTTTGATTGGAACGACGAAGAAGCTGTGCTATTCCCAAACTGGAAACTGGAATCACCTGATTTGAAAGTGGGATAACTTCTTCATGCCAACTCCTATGAGATTTATTCAACTTCCTGGTGATTCTCCACCACTTTATGTATCCAAATCAAGCTTCTTACAAAGTGATTCATCCTGGTTTGATTGGAACGACGAAGAAGCTGTGCTATTCCCAAACTGGGAAACTGGAATCACCTGATTTGAAAGTGGGATAACTTCTTCATCCCAACTCCTATGAGATTTATTAACTTCCTGGTGATTCTCCACCACTTTTGTATCCAAATCAAGCTTTTCACAAAGTGATTCATCCTGGTTTGATTGGAACGACGAAGAAGCTGTGCTATTCCCAAACTGGGAAACTGGAATCACCTGATTTGAAAGTGGGATAACTTCTTCATCCCAACTCCTATGAGATTTATTCAACTTCCTGGTGATTCTCCACCACTTTATGTATCCAAATCAAGCTTCTTACAAAGTGATTCATCCTGGTTTGATTGGAACGACGAAGAAGCTGTGCTATTCCCAAACTGGGAAACTGGAATCACCTGATTTGAAAGTGGGATAACTTCTTCATGCCAACTCCTATGAGATTTATTCAACTTCCTGGTGATTCTCCACCACTTTATGTATCCAAATCAAGCTTTTCACAAAGTGATTCATCCTGGTTTGATTGGAACGACGAAGAAGCTGTGCTATTCCCAAACTGGGAAACTGGAATCACCTGATTTGAAAGTGGGATAACTTCTTCATGCCAACTCCTATGAGATTTATTCAACTTCCTGGTGATTCTCCACCACTTTATGTATCCAAATCAAGCTTTTCACAAAGTGATTCATCCTGGTTTGATTGGAACGACGAAGAAGCTGTGCTATTCCCAAACTGGAAACTAGAATCACCTGATTTGAAAGTGGGATAACTTCTTCATGCCAACTCCTATGAGATTTATTCAACTTCCTGGTGATTCTCCACCACTTTATGTATCCAAATCAAGCTTCTTACAAAGTGATTCATCCTGGTTTGATTGGAACGACGAAGAAGCTGTGCTATTCCCAAACTGGGAAACTGGAATCACCTGATTTGAAAGTGGGATAACTTCTTCATCCCAACTCCTATGAGATTTATTCAACTTCCTGGTGATTCTCCACCACTTTTTGTATCCAAATCAAGCTTTTCACAAAGTGATTCATCCTGGTTTGATTGGAACGACGAAGAAGCTGTGCTATTCCCAAACTGGAAACTGGAATCACCTGATTTGAAAGTGGGATAACTTCTTCATCCCAACTCCTATGAGATTTATTCAACTTCCTGGTGATTCTCCACCACTTTATGTATCCAAATCAAGCTTCTTACAAAGTGATTCATCCTGGTTTGATTGGAACGACGAAGAAGCTGTGCTATTCCCAAACTGGGAAACTGGAATCACCTGATTTGAAAGTGGGATAACTTCTTCATGCCAACTCCTATGAGATTTATTCAACTTCCTGGTGATTCTCCACCACTTTATGTATCCAAATCAAGCTTTTCACAAAGTGATTCATCCTGGTTTGATTGGAACGACGAAGAAGCTGTGCTATTCCCAAACTGGAAACTGGAATCACCTGATTTGAAAGTGGGATAACTTCTTCATGCCAACTCCTATGAGATTTATTCAACTTCCTGGTGATTCTCCACCACTTTATGTATCCAAATCAAGCTTTTCACAAAGTGATTCATCCTGGTTTGATTGGAACGACGAAGAAGCTGTGCTATTCCCAAACTGGGAAACTGGAATCACCTGATTTGAAAGTGGGATAACTTCTTCATGCCAACTCCTATGAGATTTATTCAACTTCCTGGTGATTCTCCACCACTTTATGTATCCAAATCAAGCTTCTTACAAAGTGATTCATCCTGGTTTGATTGGAACGACGAAGAAGCTGTGCTATTCCCAAACTGGGAAACTGGAATCACCTGATTTGAAAGTGGGATAACTTCTTCATCCCAACTCCTATGAGATTTATTCAACTTCCTGGTGATTCTCCACCACTTTATGTATCCAAATCAAGCTTTTCACAAAGTGATTCATCCTGGTTTGATTGGAACGACGAAGAAGCTGTGCTATTCCCAAACTGGAAACTGGAATCACCTGATTTGAAAGTGGGATAACTTCTTCATCCCAACTCCTATGAGATTTATTCAACTTCCTGGTGATTCTCCACCACTTTATGTATCCAAATCAAGCTTTTCACAAAGTGATTCATCCTGGTTTGATTGGAACGACGAAGAAGCTGTGCTATTCCCAAACTGGGAAACTGGAATCACCTGATTTGAAAGTGGGATAACTTCTTCATGCCAACTCCTATGAGATTTATTCAACTTCCTGGTGATTCTCCACCACTTTATGTATCCAAATCAAGCTTCTTACAAAGTGATTCATCCTGGTTTGATTGGAACGACGAAGAAGCTGTGCTATTCCCAAACTGGGAAACTGGAATCACCTGATTTGAAAGTGGGATAACTTCTTCATCCCAACTCCTATGAGATTTATTCAACTTCCTGGTGATTCTCCACCACTTTATGTATCCAAATCAAGCTTTTCACAAAGTGATTCATCCTGGTTTGATTGGAACGACGAAGAAGCTGTGCTATTCCCAAACTGGGAAACTGGAATCACCTGATTTGAAAGTGGGATAACTTCTTCATGCCAACTCCTATGAGATTTATTCAACTTCCTGGTGATTCTCCACCACTTTATGTATCCAAATCAAGCTTCTTACAAAGTGATTCATCCTGGTTTGATTGGAACGACGAAGAAGCTGTGCTATTCCCAAACTGGGAAACTGGAATCACCTGATTTGAAAGTGGGATAACTTCTTCATGCCAACTCCTATGAGATTTATTCAACTTCCTGGTGATTCTCCACCACTTTATGTATCCAAATCAAGCTTCTTACAAAGTGATTCATCCTGGTTTGATTGGAACGACGAAGAAGCTGTGCTATTCCCAAACTGGGAAACTGGAATCACCTGATTTGAAAGTGGGATAACTTCTTCATGCCAACTCCTATGAGATTTATTCAACTTCCTGGTGATTCTCCACCACTTTATGTATCCAAATCAAGCTTCTTACAAAGTGATTCATCCTGGTTTGATTGGAACGACGAAGAAGCTGTGCTATTCCCAAACTGGGAAACTGGAATCACCTGATTTGAAAGTGGGATAACTTCTTCATCCCAACTCCTATGAGATTTATTCAACTTCCTGGTGATTCTCCACCACTTTATGTATCCAAATCAAGCTTTTCACAAAGTGATTCATCCTGGTTTGATTGGAACGACGAAGAAGCTGTGCTATTCCCAAACTGGGAAACTGGAATCACCTGATTTGAAAGTGGGATAACTTCTTCTTGCCAACTCCTATGAGATTTATTCAACTTCCTGGTGATTCTCCACCACTTTATGTATCCAAATCAAGCTTCTACAAAGTGATTCATCCTGGTTTGATTGGAACGACGAAGAAGCTGTGCTATTCCCAAACTGGGAAACTGGAATCACCTGATTTGAAAGTGGGATAACTTCTTCATCCCAACTCCTATGAGATTTATTCAACTTCCTGGTGATTCTCCACCACTTTATGTATCCAAATCAAGCTTTTCACAAAGTGATTCATCCTGGTTTGATTGGAACGACGAAGAAGCTGTGCTATTCCCAAACTGGGAAACTGGAATCACCTGATTTGAAAGTGGGATAACTTCTTCTTGCCAACTCCTATGAGATTTATTCAACTTCCTGGTGATTCTCCACCACTTTATGTATCCAAATCAAGCTTCTTACAAAGTGATTCATCCTGGTTTGATTGGAACGACGAAGAAGCTGTGCTATTCCCAAACTGGGAAACTGGAATCACCTGATTTGAAAGTGGGATAACTTCTTCATCCCAACTCCTATGAGATTTATTCAACTTCCTGGTGATTCTCCACCACTTTATGTATCCAAATCAAGCTTTTCACAAAGTGATTCATCCTGGTTTGATTGGAACGACGAAGAAGCTGTGCTATTCCCAAACTGGAAACTGGAATCACCTGATTTGAAAGTGGGATAACTTCTTCATGCCAACTCCTATGAGATTTATTCAACTTCCTGGTGATTCTCCACCACTTTATGTATCCAAATCAAGCTTTTCACAAAGTGATTCATCCTGGTTTGATTGGAACGACGAAGAAGCTGTGCTATTCCCAAACTGGGAAACTGGAATCACCTGATTTGAAAGTGGGATAACTTCTTCATGCCAACTCCTATGAGATTTATTCAACTTCCTGGTGATTCTCCACCACTTTATGTATCCAAATCAAGCTTCTTACAAAGTGATTCATCCTGGTTTGATTGGAACGACGAAGAAGCTGTGCTATTCCCAAACTGGGAAACTGGAATCACCTGATTTGAAAGTGGGATAACTTCTTCATCCCAACTCCTATGAGATTTATTCAACTTCCTGGTGATTCTCCACCACTTTATGTATCCAAATCAAGCTTTTCACAAAGTGATTCATCCTGGTTTGATTGGAACGACGAAGAAGCTGTGCTATTCCCAAACTGGAAACTGGAATCACCTGATTTGAAAGTGGGATAACTTCTTCATGCCAACTCCTATGAGATTTATTCAACTTCCTGGTGATTCTCCACCACTTTATGTATCCAAATCAAGCTTCTTACAAAGTGATTCATCCTGGTTTGATTGGAACGACGAAGAAGCTGTGCTATTCCCAAACTGGGAAACTGGAATCACCTGATTTGAAAGTGGGATAACTTCTTCATGCCAACTCCTATGAGATTTATTCAACTTCCTGGTGATTCTCCACCACTTTATGTATCCAAATCAAGCTTCTTACAAAGTGATTCATCCTGGTTTGATTGGAACGACGAAGAAGCTGTGCTATTCCCAAACTGGGAAACTGGAATCACCTGATTTGAAAGTGGGATAACTTCTTCATCCCAACTCCTATGAGTTTATTCAACTTCCTGGTGATTCTCCACCACTTTTGTATCCAAATCAAGCTTTTCACAAAGTGATTCATCCTGGTTTGATTGGAACGACGAAGAAGCTGTGCTATTCCCAAACTGGGAAACTGGAATCACCTGATTTGAAAGTGGGATAACTTCTTCATGCCAACTCCTATGAGATTTATTCAACTTCCTGGTGATTCTCCACCACTTTATGTATCCAAATCAAGCTTCTTACAAAGTGATTCATCCTGGTTTGATTGGAACGACGAAGAAGCTGTGCTATTCCCAAACTGGGAAACTGGAATCACCTGATTTGAAAGTGGGATAACTTCTTCATGCCAACTCCTATGAGATTTATTAAACTTCCTGGTGATTCTCCACCACTTTATGTATCCAAATCAAGCTTTTCACAAAGTGATTCATCCTGGTTTGATTGGAACGACGAAGAAGCTGTGCTATTCCCAAACTGGGAAACTGGAATCACCTGATTTGAAAGTGGGATAACTTCTTCATGCCAACTCCTATGAGATTTATTCAACTTCCTGGTGATTCTCCACCACTTTTGTATCCAAATCAAGCTTTTACAAAGTGATTCATTGGTTTAGATAATGAGCTTTGTATGCAAAGGGTAGAATGATTTAGGATGAATAAGGAGATGGTATGTGATTAAGATGATAATAAGGAATCATTATGGAACAAGTAGAGTAATCAATTGATAGAACTGTCTCGTCTCTTATTAATGAGAAGATTACATATTATACTTAGAGGACATAGGGTTTTTGAAATGGGTTGAGGCCGCTCAAGATGGAAGTCAATGGTAAGGGCTGGCTGATTTTGAATCCAGTAAATAGGGGCCATCAACGTTTGATCCCTTTGGCATCTTGGATCAGATGCCAAACAGGTTTACAGCCTGTCCCAGCTGTAAAGCCGCGCCTCTCTTATCCATAAACGGGTCATCTCCTTTCTTGGCTTGACCTTCCCTTTGCTAAGTGTCTTTGGCCTTTCCCATTCTTGTGTTCAACTCCTATTTACCGTGGTAACTTCAGATGGTACGGACATTGGTAACTCCGTACACTTCACCCTAAGTTTGCACCTAACTTCAGAATGTGAAGAAAGGTCGAGACCCAAGTGATCTTGGTTGAACTGATCCGTACGGTTTGTACCGTCCGTACCATTCTCCAATGCGTCTCTCAACTTCACCTGAGTTCATCTCCTCATCCCTTTCATTACCACCTCCTCTCTACCTTCATATCAACTCTCATCTCAACACTCCCCTCAAGCTTAGCTTTGTGAAAGCCTAAGCTTGGACAGCCATGAGATCTTCCTCATTAAAAACCTCACAAAGAAAAACCCATTGGGACAAACCTTGATGAGGGAAAAAGAGTAAAGACCTCATGACTTAGGGGATCAGCTCCTTCTTTTCCCAAGATCAATGAGTCCCAATCTAATGTGAATGGACTCCATGTCTTTTGTCTTCGCAGCCTTAGTGAACACATCAGCTAACTGATCTTCACTCTAGTGTAGCATGGCAAGATGACTCCTAGATGATCATCTGCCTCACCTTGTGACAATCAACTTCAATGTGCTTGGTTCTCTCATGGAAACACCGAGTTGGAGGCTATGTGGATCGCGGCTTGGTTATCACAATGCATGTCATTGGCGTGGCTTGATCAATCTCCAATGCTTCAAGATGCCTTTGATCCATACCAGCTCGTTGGTAAGCTTCAGCATAGCTCTATACTCAGCTTCTGCACTTGAGCAAGACACCACCTTCTGTTCTTACTCTTCCAAGTCACCAAGTTGCCCCAATGAATGTGCAATAGCCTGTGGTTGATCTCCTGTCTGCTCTATCACCAGCCCAATCGCATCACAGTACCAACCACTTCAGTGCTCCCATTGCAACCCATCCATACTCCTTGATCAGGTGAGCCGTTGAGATACATCAAGATCCTCTCCACCATGCGCCAATGATGTTCCTTAGGCACTTGCATGTGTTGACTCACCTGATTCACAGCAAAACAAATGTCAGGTCTAGTTATGGTTAGATAAATCAATTGCCAACTAGTTTTCTATAGAGTTTAGGATCCTGATAAGGTTTGCTGTCTTCAATCCCCTCTCGTGGGACTTTGTAGCCATCCTCCATAGGCATTCTTGCTGTCTTGCCTCCATAAGCACCTGCATCTTTCAAAAGATCAAGTGTATACTTCCTTTGGGACATAAACAAACCTTCCTTGGATCTACATATCTCAATTCCAAGAAAGTATTTCATTTCTCCAAGTCTTTAATCTCAAACATGGATTTAAGGAACTCCTTGGTTGTGATACCTTCCTTATCACTTCCTGTGATAATGATATCATCAACATACACAAGTAGTGCAATCATACCTGAGGGGTAGTGAGGGTGATGAAGAGAGTGTGATCTAGTCAGACTTCTTGAAGCCTCGGCCATTAAGAGTAGTGCTCAGCTTGTTATACCAGGCTCTTGGTGATTGTTTCAGCCCATAGATAGCTTTCTTCAGTCTCAAACATTCCCTTCTTTACTAAGTGTTCCAAGCCTGGAGGTGGATGCATATACACTTCATCCTCAAGCTCTCCTTGTAGAAATGCATTCTTCACATCCATTTGCCATAAGCCCCATCCAAGATTCACAGCCAAGCTTAATACAATCCGGATTGTGTGTAGTTTAGCCACTGGTGCAAAGGTCTCAATGTAATCTTCTCCATATGTTTGAGTAAAGCCTCTTGCAACCAGTCTTGACTTCTTTCTCTCAACCTGACCATCAGCTTTATACTTGATTGTGAAGATCCATCTACTAGTCACAGCTTCTTCCCTTTAGGTAACTCACTCTCATACCAAGTATCATTCTTGATCATGGCTCTGCCTCAGCTCCAACTGATTCCTTCCACTCCTTGTCTTGTATTGCCTCTTCATAGCTTCTTGGGATATAACCCTCATCCCAGATTTACCATAAATGCGCAATGCTTTCGATATTGAGCAAAGGAGCACACAGCTTGAGAAGGATGCTCCACTGCTTGGGCATTGTAGTACACTCTCGTGTTTACCCAAGAGGAAGGATCCTTCCTCACTCTTGTGCTTCTCCTCAGCTTCTGGCTGTTGTTGAACTCTCACCACTTGCTCTTGAACATCCTTGGTTCTTCTTCTACATCCTCAACTGATGCTTC
>NW_026016026.1:0-28397 GCF_020379485.1 Brassica napus | reverse complement strand
TATTGTATTCATTTTAATTTAACTGATGCAAAATAACTAATTATGATATTCATTGCTATAGCTGATGCTAACTTATATTATTGTATCATTTATAAATAAATAATTTAAAAATACAATAACTTATTTTTGTGATACACTATAAGTGATTTAATATGCACTTTTTTTTGTAGTGACATAATACACAAGCCATATATTATAAAGGTAACCCCAATGGAGATATTTAAACAACTATGTAAGAGTATTCTCAACAGAAGCCCTCGTCTATAAAAGTTCTTCCCTCTTATAGCAGAAGTCATCGCCTTAGATCAAGCCTCTGACATGCAATCTCTATCGGTCTTAAAAGTCTTATCGGCTTTTTCGGACAACTATGCGCTCGTTAGTGTCAGATCTTTGGTATTGTTGTTGATATCAAAGCCTTCACAGCTTTGTTTTCATCTATCTCTTTTTCTTACGTATTTCGATAAAAAAATATGAAAGCTGATTTGTTTTCGAAGTTGGTTCTTCGTAATCTTTCGTCAGCCGTAGGCTCTCTCTTTTCAACCTGAATCTGTAATGGGCCATGGTTTGGGCTGAGCCCCTTTCTTTTTATTATATTATTAGTGCAATTATTAGTCGATAAAAAATTAAGAATATATAATGATTATTTAACTAAAAAGAATTATGAAAAGTAGAAAGAAAGAGAAAAAAAGGTTAAAGAACTCCAACAATTTTTTTTTAGCATACTTAGTTACATTACATGTGTTACTTTCTGATTTGCTGAGCTTATTTTTAATGATGTAAAATTTAATTATTTCTTAAGTTAAATTTAGATTATTAATATTTTTATGTTTGAGATACTTTAAGATTAAAGCAACATTAACGCATGATTTCTAAAAGAAAGTTATTAACACCATAATATTATTATTTATCAGTAAATTATTAAATTTTAATTAAAATTAAATAGTTAAACTAATTAGATTCTACCATGTGGAGAAAGGAGTTCTTTATAAATATGCTGCAGAGACTTAATTAAGAACTTATGGATATTCTTTCTCTTAATTTTATATTTTTCTAAAATCCTTAGGTATTCATTATTACAACTCTTGGAGAAGCCCTTAGATACTTTGAAGTTTGGTGTTTAATGTATGTATAAAATCTGGCGCGTAAACCCTGGCTTCACGGGCTCTAGCCCATTACCGGCCTTGTATAGAGCTGTATAAATAAATACATTAAGTTAGGTCAAAGTTTCCATATTCAAGCTATTCAGAATAGAGTCGAAGTTATTTCGTGTCTGGTACTCTAGCCTTCTTTTATGTCTCCGCTTGTTCTTTGATCTTATCCGTGGAAGATGTCTATAACGGAAGCAAACACCGACACAGAGCGCAAGACTATCTCACCCTACGATGAATGGGCAACTAAATTTCTTATGAAAGTGTTGAAACTCACAATCAAGAAGTTTAGATCTACTGATAAAAGTATTACAGAACCGGCGGCAAGTTCTTCTACGCTTGAAGTCTGGAACGGTCGATATTCCGCAGTCCGTAACTTGTTAGTTTCCACTTCACCAATCTGATGAATGATACGTCAATAATTATTTTTTTTGACGATCCTACTAATGATTTTGCATTATTATTTGACACTTAGGGTTTGTTAGCTTTTGGTCAACCAAAAAAAAAGAACTTAGGGTTTCTAATTATTATATCTTGAATTTGTGATAACGTATTTTTGTAATATCAGGTTGGGTCTCTTACAAATGTCACTTGAAGAGACTGAAAGCAAATGGAAAGATAGAATAAGCTTATTACCAGACTCCTTGCTATGTCACATACTCAGTTTTCTTACGACTAAGGAAGCTGTTTGTACAAGTGTTTGTCTTCCAGATGGAGAGGTCTCTGGAAGTGGGTTCCTAGTTTAGATTTAGTGAGCTCAGATTTCCCAAGTGACAAAGTGTGTGTGGATTTCATCAACGAGTTTCTTCTAAATTTCAAGACCTTGAGTGAATTCAAGCTATGCATTATTGAACAAGATGACTCTGACAAAGATGCCTCTCTTTATGAGCCATGCCTTGATAAAGTGACCAAGCACAGGATTCAACATATTGAAGTCGTGTGTTATAAGGACACTGAGATACCCTTGACCCTTCCGTGTGTGAGGCACTGGTATCCTTAAAGCTCTATTCCGTAAAGCTGAATGATTTTGAATCTCTTTCCTTACCTTGTCTCAAGGTTATGTGCTTAGAACATGTTATATTTCCTCACAATGCGGTTCTTGATACGCCGAGGCTTGAACACCTGACTCTCACAGGTTGTCAATCCGAAAGCTTCATGATAATCAAACGTATGAGTGAACATGTCAAGGTTGACATTGAGGTTGTCTTTGAGCCGAAGGATTATGACTTTTCCGAAAGAAATATCATCTATTATCTTATCAATAATTTTTCAGCCGTAAAAGATATGACACTCTCATGGTATACTCTTGGGGTATGTTATCAAACTTAGGCCAAAGCTCTAATCTATCCTCTCTCTCTCTCTCTCTCTCTTTCTCTCTCTGTTATCTTGACTTTTTCTCTTTGCTTGCAGCTAATTTATTGTCTCCAAGGCATGAACCCACTACCTAAATTTCGTAACTTGACCCGTCTGCGTGCTACTACTTGGTTAGAGTACTCTTTTGAGTTACTACCGTTCGTTCTTGAGAGCTGCCCGAATCTAAGACACTTGACCTTGGTAATGACTTTTGCTTTAAACTTTGAAACTTCTTACCCAAGAAAGTCTTTTCTTTTTTGTTCATCTGCTTATCAATTTTTTTTTGGTTTGTTTTGTCATTTTTATGTGGTTGCAGAAACTGGTTAAGGGTAATAATTTAGAGGCAGTGGTAAATAGCTTTTCGAAAGTGCTGTCTTTTTGTTTGGTATCTTCTCTTGAATATGTTGATATTGAAAGTCCGATCACGGAGAAAGCAAGAGAGAGAGGAAGTGGTTAGATACTTTCTAGGCAACGCGACATCACTCAAGAAGCTTGTTCTACGTTTGAATGTGTCTGATGGAGAGAAGCACGACCTCGAAGTCTTGAAGCAACGCTTTGACTCTCCAAGACGCTCTAGTTTGTGTCAGTTTGATGTTTTTCTTGTGGTTCTGACTCCAGATAAGATGAAGGAACTGTAATAAAGTGTGTGGGAAACTAATACAATCATAGTACAAAAGCAAGCGTTGACATGATGATATCTTGGAATAATCACAAGAAAACGAGTTATTTAATTTATTTAAGAATTACAATGGCTTCATCTTCGTCATTCTCTGGCAACAACATGGTCTGTTTCAGATGCATAATCGTGTCTGTAAACCACAAAGAAAAACAAAAGAATTAGCATATCAACGTGTAAACAAAGAGATAAACACCAATGATTAAGTTTTAAACCATGATGTAAGTTACAACCAAACTAACTACGTTCATCAGAAGCAAGTCAAGCAACGAGTGTTAATGCAAATCTCATGCAATGTACTCTAGAGTCTTACTTGACTTTACGGGTAATTTGGTATATGCCTGTTGCTGCCATACCAAGACTAACGCTAAAGAGATTCCAGTTTTTCTGTAAGAACAAAATTATTATAAACAAGTAAATCCACTAACAAATCAGTACAAGAGTAAACAAAAAAAAAAGAATATATAATGAGTCTACGACTTGTCAATCCCACATTCCAAATTATCATCAAGAGTATTTAGAGGCAACATACCGGAGTGATTACAGTGCTGTAACGTGACCAGATGAGTCCAGTGCCTGTGATCACTGGAATAATATAGAGCAGACAAACTGTAAGAAGACTGATACATGACGACAAACCGAGACAGGACATCATGTAAGCATAGAAGAAATGTTCAAACCGATGCTCTGTCTATTGTCTAAGCGACAAATCCGTCGTAAACAAAATGATTTGTCTAAAAATTGGTTCAGTCGGTGTCTAGATGTCTGCAATCGGTCATAAGCAAAATAAATTTCTAAATATTGGTCTAGTTAGCGTCTGGGCTTACGCGTATGAGTTAAATCATTTATAAAACACCTAATTACTAATCCAGCTATATTTTAAACGCTGAGAAAACTATAAGAAGATCTAAACATTGAAGAAAAACCGTAAGAAGATAAGAGGCATAGAGACATATAATCAAAGAGATATGGGAAATTAATTACATAAACATAATAGAAAAACTGTGGGAAGACTATATAGAGCCGCACACAAGAACATGAAGGATATGAGAAGAGTGTAATACCCATTTGTTGAGGGTATGAAAGTGTCTCTGGAGGTTTCTGAAAATCTGCAATGTTAGCAATGCTTATACCCCACTTGAACGTTGGCGCCCAGAAATGGACTGAAAGTTTTACAAAAGTTACAGTTCAGGTTCTTTCTCTACTTTGAGCAAGCTAACCAACATATGCACTTTCTTGATTAAAATTAGAATCCATTGGAGAAAAACACACGATTTCGATGTTGGATATCCATACAGCAACGTGTTATTAGAAAACAGTAACGCTCATTTTCTTGGAGGAAACTCTGAATCGAAACTCAGGGTATCATCAGATATCATCAAACCCCACTTTGAAGAAAAATAAAACTCGTTATAAGGCAACATCAAGAAATATGTGTCGCTTAATAATGAAGAATTCGATGATCAAAGTGTCACAAAGCGCAAGAAGCAAAAGAGTCAACGTTATAAGAACAAAGTAAAGTAATTCGAATTTGACTCACTTGTCTTAGGTCCTGCTGGATGATTCCAGAGAGCTTGAAGCTTCGTCGTTGCCATTTGATTTTCTCTGTAGATTCCAGATAGCTTGAAGAAATCGTCTTAGCCAATCTATTCTTATTCGGCTCAGACATTTGACAAAACTGTGCTTAACAATCGTGACGTGTATTAGAGCATCTCCAATGTATTACTCCAAATTTTACTCCAAAATGGTGTAACTCCAAAATGGAGTTGGATTTTACTCCAATGTATTACTCCATTTTTTACTCCAAACAAAAAGATTTTTTTTCATTTAGTTAATAATTGTTATTAATACCTTCAACTTATAAAAAATTAACAATTAACCCAACTATTTTATGTTTACAAAATTTCCATAATAATATATTTTATTATATTAAATATTTATCATTAAAAATACAATTAGAGATTATCTTCTATTTCAATTCGTGCAGATTTTATCATATGCAATTTTTCTAATTCAAAAATATTTTTATGCATTAAAAGAACATAAAGAAAAAACAAAGTTTTGTTTTGTAATTTGAATTATGTATTGGGTCATATTGTTTGTTTGTGCAAATATCAAGTTCAACAAGTACAAATGTTATCAATCAAAATTTTGACCAACAAGATTAAAGAACTCATCTATTCCGTTTGAATAATACTTCACCGATTTTAGTAGTTTCGAAAACAATTTACCAAATTAATTATTAAATTACTTATTTATATTATATTATATTGTTTTATATTATTTATTCTTAGTTTTGACTTTTATGAGTTTATGCATATTTTCTGCAAACTATAAAGTAATCTTTTGTGGAGTATTATATTTTTTTATGTTATTATATTATTTTAAGTATGAAATAAAAACATTAAAAATTAAAAGGACTATTTTATAAATATAAAAAGTTCAACTCCAAAATGGAGTAATTGGTAAGATTACTCCATAAATGGAGTAACCCTAGCTATTACTCCATTTTGGAGTTGAATATGGAGTGGGGTTGGAGAAGATTTTACTCCATAATTGAGTATGGAGTCAAAAATGGAGTAGGGTTGGAGATGCCCTTAGCAGAATAATTCGCAAAATAAAATTATTTTATTAAAAGAAACTACATAAAATGAATAACTTTGACTTACTGTTTCCTAAAGGCTAAAGGATATATTTTTGCTGATAATAATAAAGACTTACTGTTTTCTGTGAGCTTGTAATTATCTCTGTCTATTGCTTTTGGGACGAAAGAGTACTAGACAGGGTAGGCAAAAAGCAATTACATAATTTTTAGTAGGGTTTTTTGCAAAATTGACCTAAAATTCAATATCAAACACAAAATTAACCTTTTTTTTTTGAAAATTAGTTTTTTCTATTCTTCCCACAAGTTGATATAATTCATGAAAATGCTATCAAATTTTTTTTTTTCCGAAGATGACATTTTTACTCTCTCACCTCATCATCTTCTTTAAGTAATTACAATTACCATTGTCAATAATACCCCAACCACCATGAACAATTAATACTTCCAAAATCGATTTACCCTTCTTCTTTTTCCATTTTTATGAACTAAAGACAACATTTCTCTCGACTTCTCTCCACATTCAGCTAAAAAAACCCCAAATTTTGATTCTACATTTTTTATGGTTCATAGAGTCATAGAAGCTAACGATTCTGGGTGGATCACTTTCGTTTGAGATTCTGTGTGCTTGGAGAAACCTTATGTGTGCTAAGGAAGTTATCTCACCAATTTAAGTATGAAATCGCAGTTTTTTCCAGATCTGTTCATCCAGGCGACTTTCCAGGTAAATTGTCTGGCTTGTAGACGACTTCAGGTAAGTCGTTAGGCCACTATCCTACCATCGAAAGTTGATAGGGCAGAAATTTGAATGATGC
Organism: Brassica napus; assembly: GCF_020379485.1. Lineage (NCBI taxonomy): Eukaryota > Viridiplantae > Streptophyta > Magnoliopsida > Brassicales > Brassicaceae > Brassica > Brassica napus. Next base: position 21,803 of record NW_026016026.1, on the reverse strand, counting down.
GTCGCCAGCACTAAGGCCATGCGATCCGTCGAGTTATCATGAATCATCAGAGCAACGGGCAGAGCCCGCGTCGACCTTTTATCTAATAAATGCATCCCTTCCAGAAGTCGGGGTTTGTTGCACGTATTAGCTCTAGAATTACTACGGTTATCCGAGTAGTAGTTACCATCAAACAAACTATAACTGATTTAATGAGCCATTCGCAGTTTCACAGTCTGAATTCGTTCATACTTACACATGCATGGCTTAATCTTTGAGACAAGCATATGACTACTGGCAGGATCAACCAGGTAGCATCATAAATCAGGACAAGACCACGTCATATTCCCGCAAACACATAGAAAGTGGGAACAGACGCAGACTTGACCGTCATCTTTTGTCCGGAGACAAACGTGCTTAGCGGGACAGAATTTCTTCGGGTCACCGCCATAATATTTCCGCAACCAAGATTTCAGCAAACAGCTTATTCACCTTTGCGAACAATGCATAAACTATGCAAAGACGCAGGGATCACAAGTGCCGGCTTATGTGTTCACGACTTCCCCACTGAAAGAGATGCCGCAAACAACATTTTAAGCAAAGCTTAACAATTCCTTCCAGATAGGTACGCAACACTGCTTCCGAACAAACACCGTCTCCGGGTTGGCGAAAGCAGGCTGTTTAGTTGCATTTTCCTTGACACTTTTCGTGCCGGGGTTGGTGATATCCGGAAGCTATGCGTACGATCCAACCAAAACTGAAGTCTTGGCCAAGGATGAACGCATAACCACGGAATCAGCAGGCACAGTAAGAAACCGGCCTACCGAGAGTGATGTTTCATCGTTTTCAGGTCGTTCTGTTTCCGGGGTACGACAATGATCCTTCCGCAGGTTCACCTACGGAAACCTTGTTACGATTTCTCCTTCCTCTAAATGATAAGGTTTAGTGGACTTCTCGCGACGTCGCAGACGGCGAACCACCCACGTCGCCGCGATCCGAACACTTCACCGGATCATTCAATCGGTAGGAGCGACGGGCGGTGTGTACAAAGGGCAGGGACGTAGTCAACGCGAGCTGATGACTCGCGCTTACTAGGAATTCCTCGTTGAAGACCAACAATTGCAATGATCTATCCATCACGATGAAATTTCAAAGATTACCCGGGCCTGTCGGCCAAGGTGTGAACTCGTTGTTGAATACATCAGTGTAGCGCGCATGCGGCCCAAAACATCTAAGGGCATCACAGACCTGTTATTGCCTCAAATCCTTGCCTAAACGGCCAAGTCCCTTAAGAAGTCGGCCGTGAAGGGATGCCTCCACGTAGCTAGTTAGGGCTGAGGTCTCGTCGTTAACGGAATTAACCAGACAAATCGCTCCAACTAAGAACGGCCATGCACCACCACCATAGATCAGAGCCAACTACTCCCCGAACGGAAATACCACCACCACTCAATGCGCACCTCAAATCACTCCGTGATATATACTTCCTTACTATGTCTGGACCTGGTAAGTTTCCCCGTGTTGAGTCAAATTAAGCCGCAGGCTCCACTCCGTGGTGCCCTTCCGTCAATTTTTAAGTTTCAGCCTTGCGACCATACTCCCTCCGGAACCCAAAAACTTTGATTTCTCATAAGGTGCCAGCGGAGTCCTAAAGCAACATCCGCTGATCCCTGGTCGGCATCGTTTATGGTTGAGACTAGGACGGTATCTGATCGTCTTCGAGCCCCCAACTTTCGTTCTTGATTAATGAAAACATCCTTGGCAAATGCTTTCGCAGTTGTTTTCGTCTTTCATAAATCCAAGAATTTCACCTCTGACTATGAAATACAAATGCCCCCGACTGTCCCTGTTAATCATTACTCCGATCCGAAAGCCAACACAATAGGATCGAAATCCTATGATGTTATGTTCCCATGCTAATGTATACAGAGCGTAGGCTTGCTTTGAGCACTTAATTTCTTCAAAGTAACAGCGCCGGAGGCACGACCCGGCCAGTTAAGGCCAGGAGCGTATCGCCGACAGAAGAGACAAGCCGACGGTGCTCACCAAGGCGGACCGGGGGGTGAAGAAATCTGTTTTCTGAGACAACTGAAATATAAATCGTCTGCTTTTTTTTTGTTACAAAAAAATCTCCAAAGAACCTAGACGACTTACATGTAAGTTGTCCTAGGTTAATTTTGCATTTGACTAGATTTTGTCGAAATTTTGACTTCCATAGACGACTTATTTTCAGCCGTCTCCTGTAAAATTGAAATATCAATATTTATTAAAACCCAGCGTTTTACATGTAAATCGTCGTAAGTTAGTTTTGTCATTGAAAAAAAAACTTCAATATTTAATTATATCTAGACAACTTACAATTCAGTCGTTCGCCCGATGACTTAGATGTAAGTCGTCCATGATTTTATTCCGAGATTCTGGTCAAACCTCGTAAATCGTGTGTTTGTATAATAATTAGTGAAAATATATGTTTGTAAATTTTAAAAATTAGTTATTTTTGTAAACACAAAAAATTAAGAAAATTTTGATGCTTTTGTAAAGAGGTTATATTCCTTTCTTAATTTAAAACTTTTGTGTTTGTGTGGGGAAAGAGATAATTTGGAATTTATGTGAGACGTTAGATCTGTCGACCCATGATAAATAATGGAGGGGGCATATGAATCATGATGAACGAATGTGAAATGTGAGGGAATCGAAGTTTTGAAATTGAATTTGCATGCTCTTCTTTAAATCTTTTCTTTAACCATAAAAACAAATCTTCTTTGGTTAGTATGATACCCACAACTTTTCTTTAATGTGACCACCCCACACCTTTTATGAAAATAAATTAGAATATGTATATGGTATTTGTAACAGCTTGACACCAACATAAATGTGATATAAATGAAACACATGCGGAGATAACTCTTTTATTATATTAAGAATTTATATTCGAAGTCGTTGACATATAGTTGAATTTGCAAAAGAACAACTTACATGTCATATCAACGCAACGATTAACTTTATATTCTTTCGTTTCAAATTAAGTGTCGTTTTAAAGTTTTAAGTACAAATCAAAAAAAAAAATTTAATGTTTAAATTTATGACCATTAAAACTGCATAACATATATTCTTTATATTATTTTAATTAAGGGCAAAAATTATAAATTAATTTAAAAATTACATAAGAACCATAAAATAAAACAATATTTATTTTATTTTATAATAAAAAATTATATGCTACAATGATAATTAATATAAAACGAATAGAGTATATTTCGTCTTTGTTAAATTAATATATGTCATCTAGTCAATTTAAAATCTAAATTTAGTTTCTTCATCGAGTTATTTGGTTGATCTTATATATAAATAGTTCAATACAATCATTTTGATCATGTAATTAATGTGTATACATTGTATAATAATTTGACAATAACAATAACTCTCTTCCTCCACTTGATGTCAAACAATTGGAATCCATATAGTCTCTGGTTGTAAGCATACTCGTATGTGGATGCTGGATTATATATGTCAAATCATTTTCAAAATAGACTCACAAGTGCTCATAGCAACACTAACCGAAATATCGTGTTTGGGACCATTTTTAGGATATTCAAATTTGTTGTTGACGAGATTCAAACTAATCACGATAAAAAGTGATTGTTCCATCAGAAAGAGAGATATCAACATTATAATCTACGATTCCATTCAAAATAAATATTGGGTATAATTGAAAAAGCTACAATATAAAGGGGGTAGTTTCGAATAATCTTTAAAGGTGGGGACTCATAAAAGTAAGAAAACATAATACATTAACGAATATGTGGGCCTTTGTGTGGCACATGAACCAATCAAAGCCTCTTGGAAACCTCTTCGTCGAAGTTTCGTTTTGTTAAATAAAAAACAAAAAATTGCGACATACTAAAAACATTCAGGGCTAAAACCGTCATTGCAAGTACGTCACTCTCCTTTTCTTTCTCTTACATCTTCACTGCCACTCAAAACACTTTAACACTGCTTCACATTCTCTCTCTTCCAAAAATCACAAACCCAGAGGAAAGAGAAAGTACAAAAAAAGTCTCTACATTTCTCCTTTCTCTCTCTCTCTCTCTCTCTCTCTCTCTAGCAATGGCGAGTCGATTACAATCCCATCAGCTTCCGAGCGGACTCTACGTTTCCGGCAAACTCGAGCAACCCAAGGAGACACGACCACCGACAATGGCGGCTCGTGCTATGCCTTACACCGGCGGCGACATCAAGAAATCCGGCGAGCTCGGGAGGATGTTCGACATCTCCTTCGCCGATCCCACTTCCTTCCACGGCGGCGGAGCAGCCAGACCGCCGCCGACACGTGTCCACTCCTCCTCCGCAGCGTCTTCGAACCCAAACAGTGGACCCGTCCGATCCGGATCCCAATCGGGTCCGGTTAGAAAATCCTCAGGTCCTCTCTCTCAGCTTCAGCCGACCGGTTTAATCACCTCCGGTCCGCTCAATTCGTCCGGTCAAATCGGGTCCGGGTCAAGGAGGTCAGGTCCGTTGGATCATCATCACCAAACGAGTAATCTAAGGCCGTCGACCAAACCCAAGTACGGATCCGCCGTTACGGTTCTGAACTCTGACCCGGTTCGGGTCGGGTTTAAAGTACCAAAGGCTCTAGTTGGGCGGTGGTTGTAGTTGCGGCGACTGCGTTACTCATTGGGACGTTTTTAGCCGTTGCGGTGAAGAAGCCACTGATTATCGTGGCCATTGCGGCGGCTATTGTTCCGGCCGTCGTGGTTTTCGTGTGGAACTGCGTTTGGAGAAGAAGAGGGTTGTTGGGTTTCATCAAAAACTACCCAAATGCTGTTCTTAGAGGCGCCATTGATGGACAGTTCATCAAGGTTACAGGAGTAAGTTTTCTTGAGTAGTTCAACTTCTTTGGGTCTTTCTAATTATAGTAAAAGATTTGATCTTTGTACCAACTTGTTTCTGTCTTCGGTTAGCTAATTGGTTATCTAATGATTAAAGCAAGTTAATGAATCAGCTGATTAGTTAGAATGTCATATTCATTGCCATTTTAGTGATCATGGGCTTAGTTTAGTGAGACTAAACTTAGCTAAAGACAATGCCACTTGAGGATACATTACTCTTCTTGATATGGTAATAATTTAATCGGTCTTTTAAGTGATCAAGTGCTGTGTTGAGTGATCATTTACGTTTATGTTTGAAGGTTGTAACGTGTGGAAGTACCCCGCTCGAGTCTTCATACCAAAAGATACCGAGATGTGTTTATGTATCTACAGAATTGTATGAGTACAAAGGGTGTTCATGGGGATCTAGACATGCCGAGGTTTCAGATTCTTTTTTTAATATCTCTATAATAGTAAATCTCATTCAAGTGGTTCCATCTTTAATATTTGAGATGGTTATTGTGTGTTTATTTGTTTGTGTGGCAGAGATATGTTTCGGATTTTTACATCTCTGACTTTCAGTCCGGATTGAGAGCACTTGTTAAAGCAGGATACGGATCAAAAGTGTCTCCGTTTGTCATACCGGAGACAGTGGCTAATGTAACCGCGCAGACTAAGGATTTGTCTCCAAGCTTTCTACAATGGTTGGCGGATCGTAGCCTTTCCAATGATAGCCGTGCCATGCGTCTCAAAGAAGGGTATGCTTTTATTGATTTCCTTTCTGTTTGATCATTAGACTATTATGAAATTAATTACAAAGTTTACGTCATAGCTAAATCCTTTTGGCAACATATGACCTTTTAAAAACCCATTTGAACATTGAAACAATTCAAGCGTTGACTTTTACCCCTAACGAGAAAGGTACATAGAAGTCGGTCAACCATTAACAGTACATGGTTTTTTCAAAGGAAGAATCTAGCTGGTGCTTTTAACCCTTTTCAGAACCAAAGAAGAAAGAAATTGTAAAAGATAATATAGCTTTAATTCAAAGGAAGAATCTTCCTGGTACTTTAAACCCTTTTTAGAACAGAGATGTTGTCAAAGTAAATAGCTTTAGTTCAAAGGAAGAATCTTCTTGGTGCTTTTTAACACTTTTTAGAACAGAAACACTGTTAAAGTGCACAGCTTTATTACAAAAGAAGGATATTTCTACTTGAATTTACCCTTAAAATAACCAGAAAAAGTGTTGGTCTCTCGCTCTCTCACAGATAAGTGATAATCATGTATTTTTCAGTTCTTGCCAATTTTTAATTGATTTTGATAATATAATTTTGTTGATCAGATATATAAAAGAAGGAAGCACCGTAAGTGTGATGGGAATGGTGAGGCGTCATGACAATGTTCTGATGATCATTCCTCCAGCAGAATCAGTCGCCACTGGCTGCAAATGGTGGCATTGCCTCTTCCCAGCTTACGTGGAAGGCCTAATCATTACATGTGACGAGAATCAGAATGCTGATGTCATTCCAGTCTGAAATACATACACATAATTACGTATGTTTTGCTTATCTGTTATATTCTGTAGATCCTATATATATATATGTGTGTATAGCCAAGAGTTAGGCCCTAAAACAGAAGAAATGAAAAGGAAACCATGTACTGTCATCATATGAGTTTTTGCCTCTTTTGATGGGGTTATGTTCTGTGTACATTAAAAGCTTCAAATGTAAAATTGAAATTTTCTACCACCGTACTAGCTTAAAGGCAACTAGGATACTTTTGGGGCATTAAGCTTGTGTTTTGACACACTAGTGTACTGTTTCCAAAGTTCATATGACGCTCAAATCACTATTTTGGGAACGACAATTGGTCCAGACAAAATGAAAATATTACTCTTAAAATGATATTTCAGAACAAGTATGTGTAATATTTATATGCTGCAACACTCATTGTGTCTTTTGAAACTATATTATTTCATGACCTATCTATAACTACTAATCTATGCAGCTTCCCTCATGAATGGAGCCATGATATATAGTAGAAGAATATTTTTAATATGGCTTATATGTTTCCTTTTCATAATAGATGAGTTATATTTTGTTAAGTATTTTAGAGTAATTATAAAATAAATCAATGATGGTGATAAATTTATATAAACAAGACGACCAGAAAGCAGACAAATGGTGTCTCATCATGAATGCTTAATTCTTTTAAGTTCTCGACCTTTCTTCTTCCCTTAGTAATTATAGCTTCTCGTAAATCAAGAAACACTGATGATATTTCAAATTAACAGGTTTAAACGAAATAATGTTAAAATGTAAAATGCCAAAATACTATTTATGCATGCAAAGTGCTGTCGTAGCTTCATATGCCATCGTGGAAAATCTAAAGAAAATCAAATTCTATTAACAATATTTTCTTGGTATTGTTGAAATTACAGATCATTTCAACATTCTCTTTAACCTTTCGCCTTCGTCTGCTTAAGTAAACCGATAAGCCAGATTTGTACTCTTCATTGTCGTTTTTCTTTGTTGCTTCCTTCTCATCATTTACGTCAAGTTACGTATTTGTGTAGTTATGTTCTACTATAATACATAAACTGCTAACTACGAACATAACTAACGTTTCTCTTTGTTATTATGTTGCAGAAAGATTCAATAACATGGAGAGGGAAGAGAACAAAAGTCTGATTAATGAAGTCTTCTCTTGGTCACTCCAAAAGATTCTCAACAAAGACATCTTCAAGGAACGTATAAGGACGATACCGGAGAAGTTCTGGTCCGTTGATGAGTACCTTAACTGCTTCGTTCCTCACCTATTAGAGGAAACACGAACAGAGTTGTGCTCAAGCTTGGGATCTTTATCAAAAGCACCTGTCTTCTACATACGTTCCGTGGAGGCAAGGACAATCAAAGAAACTAGTAGAAGATCAAACCATTTCAATATATCACTAAAGGGAGTTGATGTAGAAAGAAACAACACAATCTATGAGCCGAAATGCGGAGACCTCATTGCTCTCACAGAAGCAGGAAGGCCAAGAAGCGTTAACGACTTGAACCCACTGGTTCTTGCGTATGTGTTCTCTGTTGAAGATGAGACACACTTCTCTGTTCACTGTTCTGTATCCATATCCATTGATGAGAGGTTTCCATTTGGCTCTGGTGTTTTTCTCATGACTTTGACCACTAACACTCGTATCTGGAAAGCTTTGCATTACGAAGGTGGGAACATGAGTCTCATCAAGAGTGTTCTTCAGGCTAATACCGAGGTATGTAATAAAAAATTACATTGCCTTGAGCCCCAGTTATTATTTGGTATATTGAAAAGATATATCTTCTAGTTCAGTTTTTCTTAGTTTAAATTGAAGTTCAAACTATATTTTATTCTTGAGTTTAAATTAAAGTTCAAACTATATTTTAAAATACAAAGAATATTTGCCATTATTTTATAACATGTTTTAACCTTTTTTTGTTTAACATATTTTTGTACTTCAGGATACAGATCACTCTGTTTCTTCTAGGACTTGGGGGAATAATGTAACGGATATAATACGTTCAACGAACTTAAACGCTTCTCAAGAATCTGCAGTTTTGAGTTGCTTGGAAACAAGGAGTTTTAGTGAGAAGACTAGTGTGAAACTGATATGGGGACCACCCGGTACAGGCAAGACAAAGACGGTCGCTACTCTTCTCTTTGCCCTTCTCAACTTAGGTTGCAAAACAGTCGTGTGCGCTCCTACAAACACAGCTGTGGTTGGAGTTGCATCGAGGCTATTGGCATCGGTTAAAGAATCTTCTCCCCCAGGTCATTCTACGTACGGTCTAGGGAATATCGTTTTATCCGGAAACCGAGTTAGAATGGGGATAGACAGCAAGAACAATGATCTCGATGTGTTTCTCGAGCATCGGATCAGTAAACTGAGTAAACTGTCACTGTTATTGTCTGGATGGGAATTGAGTTTGAGTTCTTTCATAGATTTTCTTGAGAAGGCTGAGTCTAATTACAAGGCATATGTCTTGTCAAGCGAAAAGAAGAAAGGTGAAGACAAGAGAAGCTTTCTTGAATCATTTGGAGAGTTCGTTAAGAAGATGTTTTATGGATCTAGCCAAGAGTTGGATAAGAATAAAGAAAAGATTCATACATTTGGAGAGTTATAAAGAAAGAGTTTCATATTTTTCCATTCACAATGTTGTGGAGAGTACCTTGAGAAGGTGGGTCGGAGTAGAACTGACCAAGCACAAATGGTTCCCAGGCCTTCCTGTTCTTCTCAATGACAGAATTTGGGATCTTAATACAAGCTTCCCCTGAAGGAAGAGTGAAAGCTTCTCCCTTTTTTGAGAGGCGCTTCACTCCTTTAGCATGATCACACCAAGTATCTTTAGGTGGAGTCGTATCTACATCTTGCGATGTTTGACTTCCTACAGGTGGCGAACTTCCAGGGCTTGTTTCCTTTGTCGTTTCGACGTTTAAAACAGAGTTAGCTTCCTTTGTCACTTTGTCTGTGAGGATCCCCTGAGATCGTTGACCGAGGGAAGGTTCTTTTCATTTGCTTGTTGCGAGCTCACATGAATGATATGGCATCAGCAGTAGCTAGATTTGTAGTTGCTTCAGAAGGATCTTGACCCTCGAAGGGTTTGGAAGCTTCTAGAAAGGATGTTGCAGAGGAGCTCGGGGGAAGATCCTTAGAGCTCGACTCAGGCTGGTTGTTGGTGGGCTCTTCATCAATGGCTGAAGAAGGATCTGCTGATTGCTCGGCGATCACACTCTTCGCTGACGGAGAGGCTTCGGACTGAGGGGTCAGATCTGGGTGGGTGATTGACAGGGAGTTGAGCAACCGCCTCGACTGTGGAGTCATTTGGGCATCGGAAACTTCGCTGTCGACCACAAAGATGGGATCTTTCTCAGGGACGTTGATTGGTGGGGGAGACGATTTCACCGGAGAATTCTTCGGAGAAGTCTTCGTGGGCGAGGATTTCTTTGGTTTCTTCTTCTTCATCTCCCTCGGGGGCGACGGAGACGGAGCAGATGATTGGGCGAGAAGCCGACGCCTGATGAGACGCCGGTGAGAAGCTGTTTGAGTCACGGTGGGTAAATCGCCAAGCGCGTCGCACTAGGGGATGGAGCAAGCAGTATCGTGACATTGCGGTCTCAAAAATGGAGGGCTTCGCTTTCCTATTCCGGATTCCAAACGTAGCGACCCGAGCCAGGGTGATTAAGCAGAAACTATGGCAGATCGAAGGACAAACCATGTTTGTAGACAAATGGGAACCTGGTGTTGTACCTACCAAGCCCGAGCTCACTTCAGCCCCCATCTGGCTGGAACTGAGAAAAGTCCCTCTTCAGTTCTTTAATGAGGACGGTCTAGAGCGCATTGCTGGACTGGTGGGTCATCCGAAGTTTCTACACCCCATGACAGCGAACAAAACTAACTTAGAGGTCGCCAAGGTGTTCACTATCATCGATCCTAGGAAGCCCCTCCCCGAAGCAGTCAACGTACAGTTCGACTCGGGAGAAATCAGTAGGGTGCTGGTCTCCAGCCCTTGGATGCCTCCAGTATGCGACATCTGTAAAGAAATTGGGCACGCAACGAGACGTTGTCCGAAAGCTCCAAAGACCTGTACATTATGCGGCTCGACTGAGCATGTGCGTGCGAAATGTACTCAAAAATCAAAGCAAGAGAGACATGTCAGACACGACAATCAAGAGACACAGGAGCCTAAAGGTAAGAAAACAAGGAGGAGAGGGAGGTCTAAAGACAAGATGAATTGGGTCCTGGTTAATCCACCAAATGCTGCACCGGTCCCTTCAAAGGACCTCCCCCTGCTGAACAGTCTTCACCAGTGATTCCTCCTCAGCCAAATCAAACGCTGACGCCGATGCGGGAGTTTCCCACATCACCAAGCTGGGCACTACTAAGGACATAGTCAGGGGGGAGACCAGCGCCTCGGCGAGCTACCTTCTTCCTTCAATCAATAGAAGTAACTCAGGTATCTCCAGGTCCTCTCACTCAGACGTTCAGCCTGATTCATCGGATGTTGAGTCCACTGACTCAGAGTTGGAAGAGGGTGAATTCAGCAGACTCGAACCTGATTTTGAGGTTGTGCGAAACAAGAAACGTTTTTCAGGGAAGAAAGGAAACCGGGGCAGGGCCCCAAAACAAATTAGTTTTTATGTCGACTGATCTTTTTTTTGGAACATACGCGGTTTAAATAAATACAGTCACCGCAGCGGATTACGAAGATGGTTTAGGAAGAACTCTCCTCTTTTTGGTGCTTTGCTTGAGACGCATGTGAAGCAGCTCAAGTTAAATAAGTTTGTTCGGATATATTCCCAGGATGGTCTGCTGATCACAACTATGATTTCTCGCCGTTGGGTAAAATTTGGATCATTTGGCATCCCTCGATTTGGTAACTGTTATCTCCAAATCTCTTCAGATGATCACTGTCGAGATTAATTGGGCCTCCTCTCAATCAAATTTTATATCTCTGTCATTTATGCTTCTAATGATGTTGATGAGCGTACTAATCTTTGGGCAGAAATCTCTTCCTTAGCTTCTTCGCAGGCCGTGAGCTCCAAGCCTTGGATGATCATGGGAGACTTTAACCAAATTAGAGAACCTGCAGAGCACTCTAAACCGCTGTCACTGAACCTGGATAAGAGAATGCGGGACTTCAGCCAGTGCCTGTTAAATGCTAATGTCGAAGACCTTAACTTCAGAGGCACTTCATTTACTTGGTGGAACAAGCAGAAGAATTCACCTATCGCAAAAAAAGCTCGACAGATGCCTGGTGAATGACGACTGGTACTTCAATTTTCCCTCCTCGGTTGCCTTCTTCGGTAGCCCGGAGTTCTCAGATCATGCAGTCATCTCAATCTCACTCGATCCAGAGCGCGCTAGAGCTAAGAAACCTTTCAGATTTTACAACTTCCTTATAAAGAGCCCGGGGTTCAGGGAAATGGTCTGCGTCAACTGGTTCTCTTTCAGCGTCACCGGTTCTGCAATGTACAGAGTCTCCAAAAAGCTTAAACTACTCAGAAAGAAGTGCATCAAGGATTTCAGTCGTCTAAAACTACTCCGGTATTGAGAAGAAAACGGCTGAAGCTCATGAAAAGCTTATCCAAGCGCAAGAAATCTTGTTATCTTCCCCCTCAACGATGAATGCTTCTGCTGAAATTCAGGCTTTAAAAGAATGGGAGGATCTGTCTTCTGCTGAAGCAGCGTTCTTTTCCAGAGGTCAAGGATAAATTGGTTGGCTTTTGGAGATGGAAACTCCAGGCTCTTTCACAGGTATGCAGCGACCAGACAAGCCATAAATCATATCCATTTCCTGAATTCAGACGTAGGGGAACGAATTGAGTCGCAGGAGGGTATTCAGCAGCTCTGTGTTGATTACTTCTCGAAGCTTTTGGGAAGTGAAGCCTCTCAATCGATGTTTATTCAAAGTGATCTTGATCTCCTATTCGATTTTAGATGTTCTGAGGAGCAGGTTGCTGGGTTTGATAAACAGTTTACTAAAGAGGACATCAAAGAGGCCTTCTACTCACTGCCCAGAAACAAAACCGGTGGACCCGACGGTTACTCTGCAGAATTCTTTATAGCTACGTGGGAGATAATTGGCCCGGAGGTGACTGAAGCAATTCTAGAATTCTTCAACTCTGGCTGCCTTCTTAAACAGTGGAACTCAGCAGCTCTTGCCCTTATCCCTAAGATCCCCAATGCGTCCCATCCCTCAGAATTCAGGCCCATCTCTTGCTTAAATACGGTCTATAAAGTAATCTCGAAGCTGCTCGCCTCTAGACTCAAAGAGATACTTCCCCTGATGATTTCTAAGTCGCAATCAGCTTTCCTCCCTGGAAGACTCTTGGCTGAGAATGTATTGCTTGCCACCGATTTGGTTAATGGATACAACACGCGAAACATCTCACCTCGTGGCATGTTAAAAGTCGACCTCAGGAAAGCTTTCGATTGTGTGCGATGGGATTTTATCCTTGCAACTCTTCGTGCTCTGGCCATCCCTGAAAGCTACATCAGATTAATTGAGGAATGCCTCTCCACTGCATCTTTCTCCATTTCCATAAATGGCGCTCTAGGTGGATTTTTTAACAGCACTAAAGGAATAAGACAGGGGGATCCTTTGTCCCCATATCTCTTCGTTCTTGCTATGGAATGTCTTTCAAGGCTTCTCACTGCTAGATTTGATGCTGGTAATATTGGCTACCATCCGCGAACAGAGAATGTGAAGATATCTCACCTAATGTTTGCTGATGATGTTATGATCTTCTTTGACGGAAGCAGTAACAGCCTACATGGTATAGCTGAATGCTTGGATGACTTTGCTTCATGGTCGGGCTTGTCCATGAACACTACAAAGACGGAGCTATTCACCGCGGGTTTGGACCAAAGGGAATCCTCTTCTTAGTGGACTATGGATTCCCATCTGGTGCTTTCCCCATCCGCTATCTTGGGCTCCCGTTGATGTCACGTAAGCTTAAAATTTCGGAGTATTCTCCGCTTGTCAACAAAGTCACGAAGTGCTTCCGGGCGTGGTCTGTCAAGACCCTCTCCTTTGCGGGAAGACTACAACTGTTGAGAACGGTAATATTTGGTATCATCAACTTCTGGTGCTCAGCCTTCATGCTTCCTAAGGGTTGCATTAAGATCATTGAATCGCTTTGTTCCCGTTTCCTCTGGTCTGGAAACATTGAAAGGAGAGGCATTGCAAAGGTTGCGTGGTCAACTGTATGTTTACCTAAGCAGGAAGGCGGGTTGGGTCTTCGTAATCTCTCTGTCTGGAACCAAGTATTGTGTCTAAAATTCATCTGGATACTGCTCTCTAATTCCTCTTCGCTCTGGGCTGACTGGCACCGCGACATCCATTTATCTTCACAGTCTTTTTGGTCTATTGAAGCAGTCCAGACTGACTCATGGGCATGGAAGAGATTGCTAAAGCTCAGACCTCTCGCGATAAGATTCTGCAAACCTGTGATTGGTAACGGTCAAGCAACAAGTTTCTTGTTTGATGCGTGGACACCTTTGGGTCAGTTGATCACGCACCTAGGTCCTCTTGGTCCAAGAGCTTTAAGAGTCAGGATAGAGGCGGTAGTAGCTGATGTTGCCAGAGGCTTAACATGGTCTCTCCCTCATCCTCGATCTCAACAGGAAGTTGATCTACACTCATATCTTACTACTATAGAACTTCCTTTGTCTCATGATATTGATGATGGCTATGAATGGATTGCTGATGATTCTCCTTCTCATGTTTTCAGCTCCTCTGCACTTGGGAAGCTTTGAGGCCACGGCAGATGATTCAAAATTGGCACGATGTCGTCTGGTTCAAGGGATCAGTTCCGAAGCATGCATTCACAATGTGGACTGCCAATTATGATAGGCTGCCAACAAAGGCAAGGCTTAGTACGTGGGGACTCCCAATCTCACCTCTATGTTCCTTCTGCTCAAAAGATCCCGAAACCAGGGAGCATTTATTTTTGACCTGCGAGTACAGTCTTGATGTGTGGAGAAACGTCTTCCATAGATGCCACCCACCTACTTCTCCATTCAGTGACTGGGCTGAGCTGCTCTCTTGGATCCGAGCCCCTGCATCAATGAGACTATCTCTGCTCAGGAAGCTAGCAACGCAAACGGTGGTATTTCATCTCTGGAAACAGCGGAATAACTTGATTCATAATCAGACTTCTCTACCCGCAGAGGCAGTCTTCAGAAGTATTGATAAGGAATTGAGAAATGTGATCTCTTCGAGGAGGGAGAACAAGAAATTCAGAGATCTTATGGCTATGTGGATTAGATGAGTCCCTAGTCTCTAGTTAGTTTGTTGAACCAGCTTGTTTTTTCTTTCTTTTTGCCAAGTTGGTTCAGACCAAAGATGATACTTTTGTAAAATCTTTTCTTCATTTATGATATTTACAGTTTAGCAAAAAAAAAGAGTTTCATATTTTAAGCCAAGAACTGGACAAGGTGATGGATCATATGGAGGATCATGTGGTGGATATGTACACACATCTGCCTAAGTCTTTTATATCATCTACTGATGTGAAGAAAACGATTACAGCCCGTCAAGCTCTTCATAATGCTAGGTCTTTCCTTAAGAAGAACTCATCCAAACATGATTTTGAGATTAGAAGCTTCGTACTTTATGCCTGGAGCCTCTACGTTTGCTTCCAAAACGTTTTAGGATTCCAACCTTGTTGGAAAACGAGGATGGGATGAGATTTTGCCTACAAAATGCATGCATAATCTTCTGCACTGCCTCTGGTGCTTCTCAAATGACCGTTGAAAGGACAGGATCTATAGAACTACTTGTAGTTGACGAGGCAGCTCAACTTAAAGAATGTGAATCAGTTGCTGCATTGCAACTTCAGGGCCTGCGCCATGTTGTTCTAATAGGTGATGAGCTTCAGCTACCAGCTATGGTACAAAGCGAGGTACTCTCCTTCTTATTCCAAGCAATATATATATAGACTTATGACTATGTTTACACATACATAACAATTAACAAAGGCTGGTACTGACTACTGAGCATAGGCAAATGAAGCATTAGTCTATGGCCTTCAAAGTTTTTAAAAAGATTTACATATACATAGGTCTTCAAACTTGTAAAAAAAATATAAACAATTACTAGATAGTTTATTACCTCCAAAAATCTTAGAACCGATTCTGTGACACGATGTTAAATATTTTATACAAAAAGGTTTTTTTTTTTTGAGAAAGCACATAACGTATTTTACCAAACACAGTCTCGTGTAATCCATGTAGGTGTGTGAGAAGGCTAAGTTTGGGAGAAGCTTGTTTGAGAGATTGGTATTGCTTGGCCACAACAAACACTTGCTTGATGTTCAGTACCGTATGCATCCCTCTATAAGTCTCTTCCCCAACATGGAGTTTTATGGTGGGAAGATCTCTGATGCTGCCATTGTTAAAGAAAGAGGCTATCAAAAGAGGTTTCTTCAAGGGAACATGTTGGTTCTTTCTCGTTCATCAACGTGGGACTTGGGAAAGAAGAGTTTGGTGATGGGAATAGTCCTAAGAACATGGTTGAGGTCGCTGTGATTTCCGAAATTATATCCAATCTTTCAAAGGTATATATATGTGTATATATAACATTTTATTATTTATATAATCAAGTATCAACAGTAACGTGTTCTTCTTTTAAAACAGTGTCAAGTGAGACGAAGACAAAGATGAGCGTTGGCGTTATTTCACCTTATAAAGGTCAGATAAGAGCAATCCAGGAGAGGATCGGAGATAAGTACAATAACGTATCAGATCAGCTTTTCACTTTGAATGTTCGGTCGGTTGATGGGTTTCAAGGTGGAGAAGAAGATGTGATCATCATATCAACCGTGAGAAGCAACGGTAATGGAAAAATAGGGTTTCTCAGTAACCATCAAAGAGCCAACGTAGCACTCACTCGTGCAAGGCACTGCTTATGGGTGGTTGGGAACGAGAGGACTCTAACCATGAGCGGTTCGGTTTGGACAAAGCTCGTAAGGGACTCAAAGAGACGTGGTTGTTTCTATGATGCTATTGATGACAAGAATCTAAGAGATGCCATGAATGATGCTATGCTCAAGGTCGACATGTCGGATGTGTATTCTAGTTTTGGATCTCTCTCGATCAGGAGAGGGAGAATGAATGCTTGATGGCTCTTTTAAATCTTTTTTGGGTTGTGAACTTTGATAACTAGGGACGTATTAAATTAAAATTCAGAATCATTTTCTTGCTGAACAAGTAACTAATATAGACGTAATAGATGCATAGACCAAGAGTAAGAGTAAGAGAAAGCTTTAGCATAAAGTACCAAACGTAGGTTGATGGTTTTATGATATATTATTATAACTTTTTCTTGTTCTTAAAATCTGAGTTCGTGTGAAACTTTAAAATAAAATGACTATTTCATTATTGGGTTTTCTTATACTATTACTTGGTTTAGAGCCTTGAGGGCATTCCTCCGGCGACGACCAAAGTTTCTCCGGTGATGTAAGAAGAATCATCTGATGCTAAGAAAGCCGCAGCAGCAGCCATGTCTCCTGTTGTTCCCAACCTGTTAAGCAGAGTCTTCTCTTCGATGCTTTCCCTCTAAGCATAGATCAAGTGTTAATCCATCACTTTAAGATACAATAATGAACTCAAATCAAATAGTTTCAATATTAAATAACATTTTACCACTGGGAGTTCTCGGTGATGAAAGAAGCAAAGTGTGTGGGCACAAAACCTGGTGCAACCGCATTGACACGTGTGTCTGGACCCATCTCAGCAGCAAGAGCCTAAGACACATGATGTTCAATGTCATCATCATTGAGTCATGAGATGTGGAAGACACTGATACCATAAAAGAGATATTACCTTGTTAGTCCGAGAAGAGCAGTCTTAGTGACACCATACATAGCCATGGATCCTTGTGGTTGAAAGCCAGCGATGGAAGTAATGAAGATAACCGAAGAGACCCTTCTCTAAGTGAGGAGCCATATCCTGACATAAGAGACAAAGCCAACACTTTTAGTTTGTTCTGCATCACAAAATTACAAGGAAAGGGTTTACCTGAAGGAGAAGAATAGAGGATTTGACATTGATTTCCCAGAGCTTGTCAAGGACAGCTTCTTTAGTGGACAGGATTGGGTCCGTAGATGGATTAGCAGCCGCGTTACAGACAAGGATATCAATCTTTCCATATTTCTGAAACCAAACAGCGAATGAGATCTTTTACAAGTATGATTTAAGCTTTGAAGTAACAAAAGAAATGTGTTTAACCTGAACAGTCTTTTCGACAAGATTACGGCGATGTTGAGCATTGGAAACATGACAGACGATTCCATAAGCATCAATCCCTTTGGATTTGAGCTTTTCTACTGCTTCCTCAACATTTGCCTGCACATTTGACTCAATAAAAAGTTGGCTATACAAAGCTACGAGTTTCCACAAAGCACAAATAAACTCCTTTTCTCTAATAATAGTCAGAGCTTTCAATTCAATCACACAGTAGCAAAATCTCGTGAATACAACAGATCAAATCGAGGATTGAAAACACACAGTTATCGCTACTCAGCAACATAAGCTAATCTAATCTAATCTAATAAAACAAAGATCTATGAAGAAGGGTTTGAGAGAATCATCAATTCGAAACCTGTTTGCGGGAAGAAACGACGACGGAAGCGCCTTCGAGACCGAAACGCTCGATGATACCGAAGCCGATCCCTTGCGTCGAAGCCGTCACTATCGCACCCTTTCCTTCCAATCTCCTCCCTATCTTCTTCCCTTCCATCTCTCTCTCTCTCTTTGCTAACTTGATTACTCTATTTTAATATTTTAGAAGAAAAAATAGAGTAAACCACGGGAGATGATCTTAACTATTGTGAGTTTGCGTTTTCAAACGTTTCGTGAAAACAAGCGCGTTTTGGTACTGCGTTTTTCTTTTTTGTGTACGACCACTTCTACTTATGCCATTTTCACGTATGTTTTTTTTTTTTTTTTTTTTTCATCTATTGATTTCATTTTATGCTCAAACGAGCAAGGAAGTTAAATTTACAACAGGAAACCAAACCACCTATTAAAACATCATATACAACTATTTCAACAAACTGGCTATAGTAAACCCCAAAAAACCTCAACTAAAGATCAAATAAAACCAGTCTTGATCTTACAAAAAAATCACCTTGCATATCATCACTACGAGGCCAAACCCATAGAGGAAAGGCATTCCTCATACTGAAAGAGATGGAGAGAAGCCAAAAGGAGCACCAGCAGCTACATAAGACTGAGCATAGCCACCTTTGATCACACTTTGAGCAATGAAGAAGGCTCCTCTATTGGAAGATCTTTCTTCTTTTTGCAACCTCCACCACTCAAATTTTTCTAACCTCTTCATAATCTCAATATATTGGCATCTGAAGCTTGGCCAAGCCTTTGGTCTTAAGACAACGCTCGGGAAGGTCGAATCATCTAAGGCTATATTGATTTTGTTAAGATGGTGGAAATGAAAGGATTCCACCGACCATAAAAGCGCTTGATATTTAGCTTCATCCAAAGAGCAAATATTGGAAAAAGCACGTCTACTGTGCAGAAGAACCTTTCCTTTGTCATCTCTAATCACCCAAGCTGCTCCACTCCTAGCTTGCACTCTGTTCCACTCAACTCCAATGTTTCCTTTCAACCATCCACGCGGAGGAACTGACCAGGACTTTATAACACCATCCCTGCCTCATGTTCTTCTTTCTCCCTCTGCTGTTCATTCTTTTGAGCCAACAACCAAAATTCTGCTTCTTCCAACACTTTAACCACAAGATCAGAAGCTGATACTTTCTTTGCTTCAAAGATGATACCATTTCTGTATTTCCATAAGTACCATACTATCCAAGGGATTGCATTTCTCACTTCCTCCGAAATATTTTTATTCTTCATCATCACTACAGAGTGTGAGTGTGAAAGTTAGAGAAATGAGATACCTCATCGAAGCCATTTTGAGGTGCGGGACATTGGCTAGAGCCCATACTTGTCTTGCAATGGAGCATTGGAATAAAATGTGATTAATGGACTCTCTTGAGCACCACAATCCTGACAACAAGGGTCCATTTTGATTCCCCTTTTCACAAGAATTTCCCCCACTGGAATTGCATTACTAACAGCTCTCCAAAAGAAAGATTTAATTTTAGGGGCTGTTTGTAGTTTCCAAATATCAGCTTTCAGATCATTCAGTGAAGGACGAGATTCCGCTTCTCTGATCTCTTCTCTTCTGCACAGATTGTTGATAAACCAATAGCCCGATTTCACCGAATAGCTGCCATTTTTATTATGCACCCATACCCAATAGTCTTCTTCCCCAAAAGCTGTTTTCATAGACATAATCCTATCGATATCTTCCTGATAAAACAACTCTTGAAGCTTTTCCATATTCCAGCAGTTGTTCTGAAGGTCTATCAGATCACTGACCTTAAGCAACAGGTCGACAAAAATGTTCTTCATGAGGGGAGCCCTTCTCTCATTGCCTTCAATCCAGCGATCCACCCAAACTGATACCGTCTCACCATTTCCTATATGCTTTCTTAGACCCTGTCTCAGCAAATCTTTCCCAAACTGAATGCTACGCCAAGCATAAGAAGGTCTTGGACCATTCTTAGCCGAGAGAAAGTCTGTACTTTTGAAATACCTGCTTTTAAAAACTCACGCGAGCAACGAGTCAGGATGGTTTAAGATTCTCCATGCTTGCTTAGCCAAAAGAGCTTGGTTGAAACTCTGAATATCTTTAAACCCAAGACCTCCTTGTTCTTTTGCCAGGCAAAGTTTGGTCCAGCTTAACCAATGCATCTTTCTTTTATGCTCCAAAGAATTCCACCAAAAATCTGCCATGGCCTTGGTGAGATTATCACAAGATGTCTTGGTTAGTTTAAAACAAGACATGGCGTATACAGGCATTGCCATTGCCACTGCTTTGATAAGGATTTCCTTTCCACCCAGTGATAGGAGTTTAGCGAACCAACCAGAAAGTCTATCCCTAAGTCTGTCATAGATGTAAGCCAATATCTCCGTCTTTGACCCCATGAAGCACTCTGGCAACCCTAGATAGGAACCCGTACCACCCTCTTTTTCAATACCTGTGATTTGCTTGATCTCAGCTTTGATATTGTCTTTGACCTTGACTCCAAAAGTGATGGCAGATTTTGCAACATTGATTAACTGCCCAGTAGCACTTTCATAGATTTGCAGAATCTCTATCAGCTTATTTGCCTGCTCCGACGCTTTGAGATGAGTAAACAGTCGTCCGCAAACAACATATGATGAATCATCGGACCTTCCTCTGAGAATTGAATTCCATGTATGCTCCCATTCTCTACTGCCTTGTGCATCAAATGAATCAGACCCTCAGTGCAAAGCACAAAAAGAAACGGCGACATTGGATCTCCCTGCCGTAACCCTCTTTGCTGGAATGGGGCCATAAGGAATTTCATTAATCAAGGTAGCATATCTGACCGTTGACACACAAAACATTATCTTCTCAATCCAGTTCTCTTCAAACCCTAATGCTCGAAGCAGAGCACGCAGGTAACCCCATTCAACACGGTCGAAAGCCTTCGACATGTCTGGTTTGATTGCCATAAACCCCGACGACATCTGCTCATTGGTTTTCAACGCATGAATTACCTCATGTGCAATGAGGATATTATCAGTTATAAGTCTTTCTTCCACGAAAGCAGACTGCGTTGGAGACACGATATCTGCCATCAATGGCTTCAGCCTAGAAACCATAATCTTTGAGATGATCTTGTATAGAAATGAGCATAGACTGATAGGTCTCAGGTCAGACATGAAGATCGGATCATCAATTTTCGGCAATAAACAGAGATGAGTGAAATTCCAATCAGATGGGAATGTACCGGACGAAAAGAAATCATTAACTTCCAAAGTCACACGACTGCCAATTATCTCCCAATATTTTTGAAAAAAAGAGACCCGTCATCCCATCAGGTCCAGGAGAGCTTCCGGCTTTATTGAGAAAACGGCTTCCTTTACCTCTTCATTGCTCACTTCCTTAGATAAGGACTCATTCATACTAGGCGACACACGACTCGAGAACCCTTCAAACAACTGAGAGAAATCCCCGCCATTGGTAGACTTGAACAGATTTCTAAAGTATTCACTGGCTACTTCACCCTTGGCTTCCTCCGAAAAATGATCTTGGCCATTTTCATCCCTCAGCTTGGTAATTTGCTTTCTAGCTCTATTATACTTGACTGAGGCATGATAATACTTCGTATTCAAGTCACCTTTAGTAGCCCACTTCTCCTTACATCTTTGCTGCCAATAAAATTCTTCCTCTTTATATGCATCAACTAGCTCCGATTTCAGGAAGTTGATTGAGACAGTGAACCTGTAACGTAAGTCCCAAGCTAGTAACCCTACTTGGGATGAGAAAGAAAGATGACAGACCTAGAAGATGAACGAAGAAG
>NW_026016025.1:0-9437 GCF_020379485.1 Brassica napus | reverse complement strand
CGAGGCCCAAGAACCGGCAAGAAGGACCGGCATGATAATACCTGCTGTTTGTGATGGTTGAATAGTTATGCTCAATTAACCATTATCTGAAAGAATATGTCTTTAAGCACGTTCTTCAATTGGTAGGTCTGTTATTTATGTAAAATAACAAAGACTCTGCGAATAGCTTAGCGCTAGTGCTAGTTCCAAGTCTTTTGTCGTTCACATGGATGCAGTTTTTTTTATCTGCACGTGTCATTTATGTCAAACAACAGTATTAAATTGTTCAAATTAAAAAAGAATTAAAAAAGATAGTTATTTTGTTAGCGCAAGAACATTTCAATTTAAATCCGGATTAAACAATATCAAAACCTTAGGTGTAAAACAAAATGCAAATTAATTGTTGGTCTTTTTGGGTAGGGTATGGTCAATCAAAATATATTAAATTAAATTATATATTTAAAAAATTTTTTTTCAAATTCAACTCCCGAAAAATTAACTATATCTAAATTTTAAAGTTTTTTGGGTAGGGTGTTCAATCCGGATATCAGTTCGGCTTAGGTTAAATTTTTTTTGTTTTAATTGTATAAAAAATAATCTATCATATTTACTTTGGTTTTTTCGGTACTATCAGTTTTTGGTTTATTCGATTTGTATCAAAAAACCATAAATTTATTTATTTTTTAAAATATTTTATGAATTTTTTTATATGATTAGAAATTGGCTTTAATATAACATGAAAATATTTTGGTATTAAAATTGCATATTTTCCCTTTTTCTTTTACTATTAAAAATAATTAGTAAACATATTAAGTTAATAATTATAATAGTTTTAATAGAAAAAAAAATAATAACAATTAATAATCCATAATATTATAAATAACTAAAATTAGCACATATATTTGTTAACAAAAAGGTAAAGTTTATGTTTTTATTTAATTTAATAAAAATGAATCATAGCTTTTTAACTTAAACCAAAATATTAAATTACTAAAATAAACATTTTAAATATGAAGACCATTTCAATAAAATAAATTATGTATATATTCTTAATTTGTTGTAACACATGTATAAATTCTTAATGATCTTACATAATTAACATATAATTATATTTCTATATTGTAACTGATTGGTTTATATACCAATCCATATTCATATATCGTGGTTCTTAGAAATAAAATTCATTCAGTATATTTTATTACCAAATTAAGCAACTTTCTCTATTTCAGTTCGGTTTAGTTTTAATTAGTTCGGTTTTATCAGATTGAACACCCTTATTTTTGGGGTAAAACACATATTTATAATTTAAATGTAAAATTCAATTCAGGTAAGATAAACACTATGAATTAATGTTTATTTTTACTAAAATATATATATATATATATATCACCCTATCCATTGATCCATTCTTACTTACGTAGATCACAATTGTCTTTTTTTGTGGATTGAATTATAAAATAATGAATGTAATATCTTGACAAACAATCCAGTAAGCTAAACATTTATTGATTTTCTTAAAATGTATTATTTGTAAAGGCTTCAATATTTCTGACTCGATTCATTATTATTTTCTTACCAACCACTTTTATTTTGTTAAATGACCAGAAACGGTTGGAGCGAGGAAGCCTTTGATTAAATGTATAAGTCTACTATATTTTCCCTGCAATCCACATGATAAGGGACAATGCTTAAGGGCGTGCAAACACAAGTATAAAAATACGGAAATCGGAACTTGCAAAAAAATCCCACCGCCCCCACCAGGAATAAGATTCCTAAAAATGGCTTGCGATTGCGAATACATGGCCGTTGAATGCTCATGAAAATTATAATTCAATTTACTATTCAAATTGATGATTAGATTTGGATGAAAATATTTTACATATTTATAATTTAAAATCCAAAAAATGGATTTAATATTAAGTTTTTATTATTTATTCTTGTACCAATAAATATTTGATGTTATAGATATGGAGGTTACGTCCTTTACTTTTTTTTTAGTTAATTTATTAATTCCTATCTACACATCGATCTATAATATATATCAAAAAATCTGTGAGATAGTTCTAATTTAAACAAGGATCGGTGGTATGTTGAAGCAAGATGACTTTAGTGGGCAACAATAGAACAAACAATCCTACTTGATTTGGAGGTTTCGGGTGGAGAGATCTGTATAAAGAATTTGATTTTGTCTGATATGAAAAGGATGAAGAATTAAGTTGCGTTGATTTGTCACGGTGTGCTCACTGCTATTGCTTCCGTAGTTTCATGGTGACTGAATCATAATTAAGTCTTCCATTAATGTATGGTTGCTCTATGAGAGTGAATTTCTGGGAGAGAGAGGATGATGTTATCTCTGCATGCGTGTGATATCAATCTTATAGGCGCTGTGGATTACGGAAGATGATGAGTATGTTGTAAGCGCTGGAATCAAATGGTTTTAAACGCTTGTTGCTGCCACACGGGTTAAGTAGATGAAGGGAGAAGTTATTTTCTATCAGATGAAAACCGGAGAATGCATACAATCATTCCCCAAAGCTAGAGCATTATATATGGATGCTTGGTTGATTTGCTTTGTAGAGCTGGATTATTGTGTTTACCTAAAAATATATAAATGAGTTACAACTTTATAATTTCCATTGAATAATAATATTCTCAACCAAATTTTTTTCACTTTCAAAGCTCTCATCAAAGTCTATTAGTTATTTAAAATTAATTTTAAAATTTATGAAAATTAGACATCTATATTATTAAAACTGAAATACATTTTGATACTATTTAAAACATGGATAACAGTATAAATGAAAATTATTTAAAAACATAGATAACAATAAAAAAAAATTATAGTGTCTTTTTAGTAATTTCATTAATATAATTACATTACCTTTATTTCTATATTTTAATTAATTAATAATTTCATTAATTATATTACCTTAACAATACATCACATCATTAGTTATATTACCATCATAATAATAGTGCAGATTTTTAATTATTAGTTAATCAACATTAACTTTGTGCCAATTATAAAATAAAAAATGTATAATAATTGGATTTTGCATATGGTTAAACGTTCGGTTTAGTTCGATTCACTAAAACTTTTTTTAATTTTAGTATCAATTGGTAAAAAATTATGTAGCCAAAAACATAATTCAAATACATGTTTTTATGAATAAAACAATAACTTAAATCAAAATAATAAAAATATATTATATTTATTGTCACTTAATTTTTACTCTATATAATTATTTTACTAAATAAAAAACTCTTTCTATTTCCATTAATTTAGCAAACACATAGAAATGTCTTTTTATTAGTTTATAAAATCAATTAGGCATGAACATTTGCTATCCATTTATGTACAAGTTGTTCTTTTCGGGTATCTTTTTTTTAAATTAGGCCCGCTTGAATATTACAAATTTACGTGTGAGTTTTGAGTTGAGTTTTTTCTGGGTCTGGATGAGTTCGGTTCTGATGTATATGAACATAAAAATATCTAAATAACAAATGTATTTGAAATAGATTCGGATATTTGTAAAAAAAAAAACCATATTACCCGATTGGTTCAGGTCTTTTGAATACAATTAGTTATATTACGATCCATGTAAAATATATAACACTAATTATGAAAAATAAATATCAATGTATAAAAATATAAGAACCAGTATCCGCGGTGTGCGGGTCAGCTCTAGTTCTGTTTTAAGATTATAAGATTTGTGTTATTTTCTCTTTTTGTATTACTATTGGCACTTATTACAGATCACTCTTGTTCATTAATCATTTCTAAAAATAAAAATGAAACCTTAAATAACATACAGTCAGATGTAGAACTGGGTTCGCGGGTCAACCCGCACCGCCCGCCCCGCCAACCCGTGGGTCGACTCATTTTTTTCACTCAAAACATCGACCCGCATGATCCGCAAAGAAATATTCACATACCCGCACCCGCCCAAGTTTGCGGGTAACTCACGGGATCCGCGGATAATATAAATTTTAATAAAATAATTATTTTAATTAAATAATACTTATTTTCTAATAAAAAAATTAAATTATATATTATTTTTCTGAATTTATAGTATTTTATATATTTTTTACAAAAATATATATTATTTTTTGAAGTTTTGAATTTTTTTTAGTTTTTGGCGGGTTAACGGGTACCCGCGATTCAAAATCTACCGATCTGCACCCGTCCCGCATAGAATCGACTTGACCCGCACCCGCATGTTGAATTTTTCGGAATGGCCGACCTGCAGCGGGTCAAACGGGGCGGGACACGCGGGTAAAAACTAAAATTTCCAGCTCTAGTCAGATGATTAAAGGGAAATGGGTCACATGACCATGAAAAAAGCCTAATTCACATACTAGCCATTTTACTTAACAGACCTATACACGCTTTTATATATACATATTAATACTGTAATACCCCTTCTCTCAACCGGTGCAACCTGCTCAAAAAAAATTAAAAAAAAAATTAATTATTAATCATACAAAAATAAATCGTGGCCTACTCGACTTCACATCTTCCTCTCCACAGCGTCGCCTCCGCCTGCTTTTGTCATCTCCTTCTTATTCTCATTCCAATTGTGTACTTTCTCCACTTGTGCCATCATCCGACATCGGACGGCATTAAAGTTGTAGCAGCGATCAGTAATAGACCCTTCCTCTCCAACTTCACCAAGTTGATTCTTCTCAGATCTCCTTCATATCAGCGATTACGGTGAGTTCTGTTGCAATATTGTAAGTTCTCTGTTTTATGACATAGATTCTATTATTTCTATGTTAGCTCTCCCATTTGGAATAGATTCGGACCTACCGCATTCTAAGTTGATAAATATAACTTATTGTTTCTGTTGCATGCCCGATCTAGTAAGCTGAGGTAAACAAATTGATTTAGGGTTGAAATTTTCTCACTGCAAAAAGGGGGGGGGGTCGTGATTTTTGGAATAAAAAGTCCATTTTGCGATAAAACAAGTTTAGTTCTATGCGAAATGGAATATCTTATGGAACATGTACTATTTGAAATGGAAAATTTTAGTTTTAGAAACTGGTTATGTACCATTTCATTCATCTGCTATTTCTGAAGAATCATATCAAAGCTAAAATACTATTCGCTTTCCATTCCATCAGACCATCTGTTCCCTCCATATCTATAAATTATATATTATATCAGATGGTTCAATTCTAATTGCACATGTTACTTTTTTACTCGCATAGGCTATTTGGAATTGACACAACTAAATATTTAACTTAAGCATAAAGTAATGCATATACTAGTAGTCTGTCTCATATGCTGTCATTCCTTCCAACTTGTAAACTAATGTGTGTCCTCATTTTCATTTTGTTTTTCAGGTTTGTCATGGATGAATTGGAAGGGTAATAGTACTTCTATACTATTTTATGAAATAGAACATATTGTTTTTCTTTCAAATTTGGCTCTTCTCTTATTTGCCATGTTTATTTAATATAATATACTATATAGTAAGTTATATTTCATTCGATGCTTGAAAGAGAGGGTTCAGTTGTTGTTGTTGTTTCATGTTCTATTGATATGAGTTTTGTATTGGTGTTTATATGTGGTTATATTAGTATGTATATGATTTTGTAAAGAGAAATAATATATTGAACGTAAATAGAATAAAATTTATTATGACATCAAATAAAACAGAATACAATGTGACATTGATTGGGAATGATACATATATGATGTTATCTCTTCCACCTCTTTTCTCTAATGCCGTTAATCTTCGTTTATGTCACCACAACAATCTGAATTTGGTGTAAGCATTACCTCTATCCCTACAATCATAGACACTTCAAAATTTGAACAATATATATATGTACTGTGCTATATCGTTTGTCACATTTTCTATTCTATAGGCTCATGTAGAATGGAAATGCATGTTACTTGGGGTTTAGTTTACGAAATATTGGGGTTAGACATTGGATTAGGGTTTATATTTCCATATAGGGTTTAGTAATTAGTGGCTAGGGTTTAGTTTATGGAAGATTGGAGTTGACATTGGATTAGAGTTATATTTTTATGTAGGGTTTAGTGATAGTGTTTAGTGTATGTACGATTGGAGTTGGTATTGGGGCAAGCATTACCACCTTCCATGAAGGCATGACCATATTAGCATTTGAAAAATATGTTAAGATGCTTTTTAGATTGCAACTACATTTTTATTATTTCTTTATATGCCTCATGTAGAATGGTAATGCATCTTACTGGTCTATTAAAATTTAGGTTTAGTTTATGAAATATTGGGGTTAACATTGGTTAAGGTTTAAATTTTGATATTTGGGTTTAGGGTTCATATTTGAGTTAAGATGATTGATTAGAGTTTAAGGTTTAGGATTTAGGGGTTGAGGTGTGATTAGGATTGGGTTAGTATTTAGGGGTTTAGGATTTATATTTGGGTAATGGTTTAGTGATTAGAGTTTAAGGTTTAGTATTTAGAAGGTGAAGGAGTATGGTTGAGGTCATAATAACTTCTTCCATGTAATTATAGATATTTTATAATTTCACAAATATGTACTATGTTATTTTTTTGTTCAATTCTATTTGGATTTTGTGCTTATATTTGGGGTAATGGTTTATATTTGGGTTTATGGTTTAGATTTGGGTTTAGGGTATAATGATTAGAGTTTAGAGTTTAATATATAGGTTGGGTGAGATTGGAATAAGTTTAATATCTAAGGATTTGATTTGGGATATGTTTATATTTAAGGGTTGTAGATAAAGTTATATTATATACTATTTGAATATAACTCAGTGGATACGTAGTGGTCAAAGTATACGTCGAAGATTACTGGATTATCTTCTCTTCTTACCTGGCCACATTATTTTCTACCTTTTTACCAGGTACCTGTAAAAATAAGGATAAAACCAAGTAATTTATGGTATAAATGTTAAATACTAGATTATGTCAAAATCAAAGCTAGTTACTTAATTTACATACAATATATAGCTAGTTCACAAATTAACCCATAATATAAAATAATCAATTAACTTAAAAGATAATTATTGCAAGATCATCTCTATGTAACTAAACTAAATAATTTAATATGATTTGGTTAAATATAATATGATTTTAGATGTTATTATCCTATACTGTTATATCAGAAAATTACATTCCGTAAAAAAAAAATCAAAATAGGTAAAAATGACATTGGTTTTATGTTGTCAAAACAAAACCAAAAAAAGTAAAATCACAATGAAGATCAGGTTTTGTAATGTTTTTTTGCACGTTGTGCATTTATACATAGAGGAAATGAGAAGATATACCCTGGCGCTTACAGTAAATGTTGATAAGATTTCGACCAAAAGCACATCGTAACACAAGACTGAACTAATATACAAAAATCCATATAGTTTTTTTTTTCTGAGCTTAAGTCCATATAGTGTTAAATACAACTCATCTTGGTTAATTAAAAACAACCAATAAAAAGCGGTTATCATATGCAGATAGCAGGTGAAGGCCTCTGAACTACGGAAACTATCCCTTTTACCATTAATTGAGTGACCAAGTCCAGCTAATGGAACACTGGCCCTGTTGACTTCTGCTGGATGCGTTACAAAACCACTCGAGAAAACACATAGAACTAAAGCATATGGTGAAAAAAAGCACACTGGATAAACGAAAAACATGTCTCCTATACAAGAGTGTAATCATGATGCTATTCTAGTGGCACATGTCTAAAACATGTTTTTAGAAATCGCATAAGAAGAAAATTCACTCTAAAAGCCATTACTTGACATAGTTCTAGCGTGTACTCAAGAGTGGATTGCAGTTTCTGGTTGGCTGCAGTGTCAAACGTAAGGTTGCATAGCGACAATCTGGCTGAGAAAATAATTGCCAGAGGTAAAACTCATCTCTTAGTCCAAATTAAAAATGCATAACCAAAAGTGCACCCCTAGGAAAAATGTATATAAAAAAGAAAATCTCACTAATGATGTGTTACTGCTTATATTCAGATCTCAGTGATTGTTAATCCAAAAGTTCAAAGCAAGTTGCAAATTCCATTTTGTGGTACTGTGGAGAGCGGGTTACATGTTTAGCCGGACTCAATTCAAGATCAATAGATCAGGTTTATTCATGTTAGTACTTAGTTGTCACTCTATATTCTTGTTTACGTATCCAAAAGGAAGAATTATATTGAATCTTGATTACTGAAAGCTGGTGATTAGTGATTACACAGTTGATAGTATCAAATACAAATGAGATGCCCAATACTTTATAAATCATACTTAAAATTAAAATACATCTAGAGTCATCTTTAAATGCATAATTTCTGTTTATGAGAAGTTAGGACATAGTAAATAGTTTTGCTGCTTTGGTAATTCCGCCTTTTCATGATCATCAGTTTCATTATTAGAGAGACTTGAGTAATACAAACACTCCAAACAAATGGAAAGTTGACTTCAACTTCTCATATGGAAACTTACCTTTGGATGAATATGGAAACTTTCAATTTTTTCGATAAAAATATTACATTTTTGAGATTTGTTTCTCTAGCAAAACATGTCCCAGCTTAATGATACATTAAACTGAAGAAGCATTTGTCTAACAGAGACCGACCAACCATCCACAAGCGTCAGTCACATAAGAATAGTTGTAAAGTTGAATTCAGTTGTTTTATAAGATTTCTCTAATGCATGTTGCTAAGTACATAATTAATTTTTATTTATAAGATTGTAAGTTCACATTATGAAAAGAACTATAATCAGTTTCTAATTTAAATATATTTACGTATACCAAACCGAAAGGAAAATAAAATGATTCTGATTCTGGAACAAATAAATTAAACCAAAAGGAAAATAAAATAATTGTGATTAAAAATATACATAAAACTGACAAATTTAATAAAATAAAAAATGGTATATGTAAAATTTGAAACCTTAAAAAAAAAAAGGAAAACTCTGAGTTACGATTAAACGGCTAAGATGAAAGATTAGAAAATCCGACGGCTGTGAAGTCACTACTCACTTACAAAAATGGAAAAGTTCCGAACCCGGGAAAATATAAAACCCGAGCACATGCGCATTTTAGCGTAGATTCAATTACATTACCGAAACTACCCTCTGCATCCTCCTTCTCCTCCGTATATATAAAAAAACAAAGCCTTAACCTTTCTCTGACGGCATCGTTAACAAAAAAAAAAAAAAAAAAAAAAAAAAGCAAATAAGAAAAAAACACCGCCGGTTAAAAATTTTCCGGCGATTTTTCTCGAGAGAAAGTCTTCGAGTTTCAGCGGTAAAGAGAAAGAGACTGATCCTCGAAGAAGACAGTGCACCGATCAAATGGTATTGCGCGGTGAGATGACGACGACGAGACCGGAGCCACCGAAGAGTCTCCATAACTTCACGCTCCCGAAGTTGAGGTGGGGGAGCCAGCGACTCCTCAAGTGCATGAAGATCGACGATTCCACGACTTCCGGCGATCATCGACTCCGCCGGCGAT
>NW_026016024.1:0-4551 GCF_020379485.1 Brassica napus | reverse complement strand
CCCGTTTTATTATCGGTTCGTCCGACCCGAGGCTACGCGAAGACGGATCGATCGTCGGAAAAACTTGCGCCTACCCGGCCGTCAATCGCGGTGGCAACTATTCCTCTGAGGTTGACCACGGCGCCGTTTAATAGTATCCGTTTCGCTCAGGTTCTCGGTTAACCGGCCGGAGCTTTGGTTTACGCGACCAAGGGGTTCCGCCCCGTACCAGGCAACGTGAGTCGGTGCCGAGCTCTCTCCGGAAATTCTTTCGCCGGGAACCTTAAGTATCCGTCTTTCGGTATCCACTTTTTCGATTCTTTTTCTTCCCATTACCAGGCAGTGAGTGGTGCGTGCTCTCCCTCAAGCTGCGCGGCGACGAACCGAACGGCGCCACGTTATTGTCGTCGTCTGTTAGTGTTGCGTGTCAGCTCGCTGATTGCACCTCTCTGGGGCCCGGATCCTCTTGCGCGGGTCTAGACTCAGCCGCGAATGCGTCTTACGCGTTTAATATGTATTTTCAGAAGATGGATCACCGCCGAGGATCATGCGTGTTTAACAATCTAGGGGTTGGTTACTAAGATTGATCCGTCTAGTGGTTCGTGTAGGTTTCCTATTGGAATTGACACGAGCAGGTTGCGTCCGCGGAAGGAATTCTGGTGCGGGTGAAGGGAAGGTGGGGGACGGTGGTGACGGTGGCGATGGCGGTTGTTTGGGCGGTGTTTTATTGATCGTTAAGTCTTCTCTTCGCTTGTAATTTTTTCTATAATTATTTTCATTCTTTTCTTACACCTGTTAAATAAGACAATGGATATATCATATTGTCTGTCTTGGAATTGGTGTACGCAACGATGCCATCCGAATTATATAAATTAGATAGGGGCTTAATATGATATCAAAATTAAACAATGGGGGTTTATATTGACTTGATCGAGCTAAATATTAAAATATATCATGAATAAAAACAGCAAAGTGGGTCCATAGCTCAGTGGTAGAGCAATTGACTGCAGATCAATAGGTCACCGGTTCGAACTCGGTTGGGCCCTATTCCTTTTTTTTTCAGTTTAGCAATAATTCATGTATTATATAATAGCTTTAGTTAGATAATTGGCTAGTTTTTAACTTTTGGTTGCTAATATTCCCACTCATGATTTCAATTGGCAATTTTTATTCCTGAAATATATTTTTTAACTTTTAAAGTATTCTATACATTTATTTTAATGAATAAAATGGATTTTTATCCTCTCAGTGTTAGCCAAAGAAAACCTACATGATACGCCAAGAAAATTAAGATCGTGAGTTGTTAAGAAAAGAAAGAAAAAAGATCGTGCTATGCCAAAGAAAATCTACATGCGAGATGTTGTTTGTGTTCCCAAACCATCTCTATTAGGAAAATATATGTGTTTATAATCAAGTCTCTCTATGGGCATCGCAAAGACCTTAAAAGCTTCTTTTTTTAGCCAACTAATGTTGTTTGTTTTACAATGCATCATCGAGATTACAATTTACATAAAGAGAGATGGACAAGAATACATCCATTGATCGAAAGTGTTATCACCTTTTCGGTCGAGTACCGGCAGACAAGAATTTGAAGTTCTATTCAAACAAGAGAACTTGATGGAAGTGTACCTAATTCGGGACAGTGGTGATGTAGGTAGTGTTGCTGCTTATGATGATAAGTTGTTTTGATTAATACACCATTATAAGTTAAATCATATAAGGAGAGTAACTAACAAATTTGGACGTTTTCTATTAGTGGGAAAGAGAAGTTTCATCGTTGAAAATTTTATTTAATTAAGAACCATAGTTTTCAAAACAGCTCTACAGATGGTATATATAATGAATTCAAATTAAATCACTTGTGGACCGAGCAAATATCATACGGAAAGAGAAAGAAAGTGTACTTTGAAATTGAATAGAGGTTTGGAATTGAATATCAAATACTGTCTTGAAAAAAAAGTAACATAGCTAGACAGTATGTAAACACAAAACTATAATTTTATTAATATAAATAAATAAAACTGAAAAAACTCCACTGTTTAATATTGCAGCATTACATTACTGATATGCTATTGGATAGCTAAAATAATCTAGAATTTTCGTTAAAAAAACATAAAATCAGCTTAAAACCAAAACAATAGTTAAACAAAAATACTTATAAACCACCATCATCGGGTGCAACTTGTTGGCGGTTGCCGCCACCACAAAATCCACCAAAATGCCAGAGAACAACCAAGAAGATCCAAACCGAACACAATAGCGCAAGTTATGATGTAACCAATCTTAGCATCCATATGTTTCTTCAAAAAAACCAAAATTTTGTCTTTTCTAACTTTCTTTTTCTTCTTTTAAGTTTCAAGAGAGAACTAGCTTATATATAATATAATATATAGGTTAACTTTATTAAAATAGAAAAAAGTTAGACATGAAAATTCTATTCAAAAATAGAAGAAATCTTCTAAATCTCTTGAAAGTCTTTGGCTTTTTTTTTCTTTTAAAAAATTGTGGCGAAAAATTGTAAATCATGCATATGTCATTAAGGATTATTAACAAAGAAAAACTGAAAATTTTACATAAGTCATTCACAAACGTTTGATTGAAATATTTCTAAGCTATTTGATCGAATATGTCGTTAAAAAAAAAAAGTAAGGACTACGAAAATTTGGAAATGTAACATTTTATGGTTCTCTATAAAAGTAACTATGGGCTTTAAAAGCTAAGGCGAATGAGGTCCAATAAGGAAAGCTAGTCCAAAGACTTGTGGAGAAGCCTTTGCATAACAGTATTAAGTGGCTGTGGCGCTTCTTTCATTCATTTTCACAATTTCGCCATTTCCCTCCACTCAGAAAAACTCCTTTTGCTTCCCTCCGCTTTCTCCGGTGCTACGAATCCGTTCTGATCGAGAGCCGATGACGACAATGGAGCAGCGTAGAAACCAAAACACTGTTCAGCAACAAGACGATGAAGAGACCCAGCACGGCCCTTTCCCCGTCGAACAGCTTCAGGTACGATTTCTCCAGAAATTCACCTTCTCGGAGCATAATCTCCCACAGATCTAGTGCTACTCGAAATGGTTTGGCTTAAAATCACCAAAGAACCTTGCTTTTTCTACCCTTTGTTCGTTCTAGAGATGATGATTGTGGGGAATCCGAAGGAGAATTGCGTTTCGCTACGGACTGTAGAGT
The DNA here is from genome assembly GCF_020379485.1 of Brassica napus. NCBI lineage: Eukaryota > Viridiplantae > Streptophyta > Magnoliopsida > Brassicales > Brassicaceae > Brassica > Brassica napus. The sequence goes on along the minus strand of NW_026016024.1, from coordinate 1,387 downwards.
GAAATAGTTTTAGGGTTTTTGTTTGATTCAGATAAAGCTAACATCTTTGAAGTATAAACTATGTGGGTCTTCTGAGTTATTTATGAATCAATGTTTTTCATGCTCTCTTTGATTCTTATTTCTTCAGGCGGCAGGTATAGCTTCTGTTGATGTGAAGAAGCTTAGGGACGCTGGTTCTCTGCACTGTTGAAGGTGTTGCATATACTCCGAGGAAAGATCTCTTGCAGATTAAAGGAATCAGTGATGCTAAAGTGACAAAATCGTTGAAGCAGGCATGTTGTCATATGAATACAAATTCACTTTGATCCTTTTTGGAGTTTATGCATTTTCTTTTGGGTGTGTTTTACCTCTGTGACAGCTTCGAAGCTGGTTCCTCTGGGTTTCACTAGTGCAGCCAGCTCCATGCCCAGAGACAGGAGATCATTCAGATTACATCTGGATCCCGGGAGCTCGAACAAAGTACTTGAAGTTGGTATATAGGTTATTGGTTTTTGGTGGTATTGAAAGGTCATTTTGCTTTATGATCTTACTTTGTCTTTACTGTCAATAGGAGGAATTGAAACCGGATCCATCACTGAGTTGTATGGTGAGTTCCGCTCTGGGAAGACTCAGTTGTGCCATACACTGTTGTAACTTGCCAAGTAAGTACCATTTTGCTGAACCACTCAGCTATTCTTACTTATCTTGTAGGAACCAGTGAACTTTAAATTGAGAAATGTATTAACATTGAGGTTCGTGCTTTATGTTTAGCTTCCCATGGATCAAGGAGGTGGAGAGGGAAGGCGATGTACATTGATGCCGAGGGAACATTCAGGCCGCAAAGACTATTACAGATAGCTGACAGGTATGCTATCTTTGTACCACATGTGAGAGCAGACGAGGGTTCTTGAGGCAGAATATTCCGAAAGAAATCAATTTAAAATGATGCAGGTTTGGACTAATGGAGCTGATGTTCTTGAAAACGTGCTTATGCGAGGGCGTATAATACTGACCATCAGTCAAGCTTCTGCTTTGAAGCAGCATCTATGATGGTTGAAACAAGGTGCGTTGAGTTAGAGTTTCCTTTTGGTGTTCAGATCCATTAATTTTCATGATGAGAGTGCTAATTGTGAAAGTTATGATTGTCGCAGGTTTGCTCTCATGATTGTGGATCGTGCTACCGCTCTCTACAGGACAGATTTCTCTGGAAGGGAGAGCTTTCGGCTCGACAAATGCATCTTGCAAAAGTTCTTGAGAAGTCTTCAGAAATTAGCAGAGATAGGTGACCATTCATAGTATTATATTAACTGTTTAATTCCTCTGAGACACACCATCCTGAAACTTTCATCTTGAATGTTTTTAATGGCTCTCTAGTTTGTGTGGCTGTTGTTATAACGAACAAGTAGTG